>NC_091460.1:5982807-6042807 GCF_027789765.1 Dendropsophus ebraccatus | reverse complement strand
GATGCGGGGTATACAGTATAAGTGATGGGAAGTATACAGTATAAGTGATGGGGGTATACAGTATAAGTGATGGGGGTATACAGTATAAGTTATAGGGGTATACAGTATAAGTGATGGGGGTATACAGTATAAGTGATGGGGCGTATACAGTATAAGTTATAGGGGTATACAGTATAAGTAATGCGGGGTATACAGTATAAGTGATGCGGGGTATACAGTATAAGTGATGGGGCGTATACAGTATAAATGATGGGGCGTATACAGTATAAGTGATGGGGTATACAGTATAAGTGATGGGGGGTATACAATATAAGTGATGGGGGTATACAGTATAAGTGATGGGGGGTATACAGTATAAGTGATGGGGGTATATAGTATAAGTGATGGGGGTATACAGTATAAGTGATGGGAGGTATACAATATAAGTGATGGGGGTGTACAGTATAAGTGATGGGGTATACAGTATAAGTAATGTGGGGTATACAGTATAAGTGATGGGTGGTATACAGTATAAGTGATGGGGTATACAGTATAAGTGATGGGTGGTATACAGTATAAGTGATGGGAGTTATACAGCATAAGTGATGGGAGGTATACAGTATAAGTAATGGGGGTATACAGTATAAGTGATGGTGGGTATACAGTATAAGTGATGGGAGGTATACAGTATAAGTAATGGGGGTATACAGTATAAGTGATGGTGGGTATACAGTAAAAGTAATGTGGGGTATACAGTATAAGTGATGGGGGCTATACAGTATAAGTGATGGGGTATACAGTATAGTGATGGGGGGTATACAGTATAAGTGATGGGAGGTATACAGTATAAGTGATGGGGGTATACAGTATAAGTGATGGGGGTATACAGTATAAGTGATGCGGGGTATACAGTATAAGTGATGGGGGGTATACAGTATAAGTTATAGGGGTATACAGTATAAGTGATGGGGGTATACAGTATAAGTGATGGGGGTATACAGTATAAGTGATGGGAGGTATACAGTATAAGTGATGGGGGTATACAGTATAAGTGATGGGGGGTATACAGTATAGTGATGGGGGTATACAGTATAAGTGATGGGGTATACAGTATAAGTGATGGGGTATACAGTATAAGTGATGCGGGGTATACAATATAAGTGATGGGGGTATACAGTATAAGTGATGCGGGGTATACAGTATAAGTGATGCGGGGTATACAGTATAAGTAATGTGGAGTATACAGTATTAGTGATGGGGTATACAGTATAAGTGATGGGTGGTATACAGTATAAGTGATGGGGTATACAGTATAAGTGATGGGGGTATACAGTATAAGTGATGGAAGGTATACAGTATAAGTGATGGGAGGTATACAGTATAAGTGATGGGAGGTATACAGTATAAGTGATGGGAGGTATACAGTATAAGTAATGGGGGTATACAGTATAAGTGATGGGGGTATACAGTATAAGTGATGGGGGTATACAGTATAAGTGATGCGGGGTATACAGTATAAGTGAAGGGGGATATACAGTATAAGTAATGTGGAGTATACAGTATAAGTGATGGGTGGTATACAGTATAAGTGATGGGTGGTATACAGTATAAGTGATGGGGTATACAGTATAAGTGATGGGGGTATACAGTATAAGTGATGCGGGGTATACAGTATAAGTAATGGGGGTATACAGTATAAGTGATGCGGGGTATACAGTATAAGTGATGGGGGTATACAGTATAAGTGATGCGGGGTATACAGTATAAGTAATGTGGGGTATACAGTATTAGTGATGCGGGGTATACAGTATAAGTGATGGGAGGTATACAGTATAAGTAATGGGGGTATACAGTATAAGTGATGGGTGGTATACAGTATAAGTGATGGGGTATACAGTATAATTGATGCAGGGTATACAGTATAAGTGATGGGGGTATACAGTATAAGTGATGGGGTATACAGTATTAGTGATGGGGGTATACAGTATAAGTGATGCGGGGTATACAGTATAAGTGATGGGGGGTATACAGTATAAGTGATGCCGGGTATACAGTATAAGTGATGGGGGTATACAGTATAAGTGATACGGGGTATACAGTATAAGTGATGGGGGTATACAGTATAAGTGATGTGGGGGGAATACAGTATAAATGTTACACTCATGCTGTCTCTTTAG
This sequence comes from Dendropsophus ebraccatus, assembly GCF_027789765.1. Lineage (NCBI taxonomy): Eukaryota > Metazoa > Chordata > Amphibia > Anura > Hylidae > Dendropsophus > Dendropsophus ebraccatus. Next base: position 6,040,651 of record NC_091460.1, on the reverse strand, counting down.
AGTGCTCGCTGTCTCTCCGCTCCTCTCACTGTTACTTCCTCACCCAGAACACGTCCTGTCTGGATCTCCGTCCAAGTGAGCAGAGTTGATACAGAGGAGGAGACGGATCCATTACAGTCGTGTCAGGACAGGGCGGCAGTAACTCAGTGCAGATGTGGGAGGGGGTCCTGGAGAAGAAGGGGTCCAGAGAGGGGGGTCCTGGAGAGGGGGGGAGGGGTGTCCTCGACAGAGGGGGGTCCTGGAGAGAGGGGAGATGGGGAGCAGAGAAGAGGGGGGGTCCCAGAGAAGACTAAGTGGGGGGAGGGGGGGCAGGACTTCATATCCGCACTATGGAGTCATCAACTTCTATCTGGGTCAGAGACATCCACTGTGACTCCACAGATTACTGGCACTTTTTTTCCTTGTCCTGTTCTCATTCTCAAGTTCTTGCCAAATACACCGCAGGATACACTGTATGATATACCACCGGACACGCCGCAGGATACACTGTATGATACACTGCAGGATACACTGTATGACACACCGCAGGATACACTGTATGATACACCGCAGGATACACTGTATGATACACGGCAGGATACACTGTATGATATACCGCCGGAAACACCGCAGGATACACTGTATGATACACCGCAGGATACACTGTATGATATACCGCCGGATACGCCGCAGGATACACTGTATGATACACTGCAGGATACACTGTATGATACATCGCAGGATACACTGTATGATACACGGCAGGATACACTGTATGATACACCGCAGGATACACTGTATGATACACTGCAGGATACACTGTATGACACACCGCAGGATACACTGTATGATACACCGCAGGATACACTGTATGATACACCGCAGGATACACTGTATGATACACGGCAGGATACACTGTATGATATACCGCCGGAAACACCGCAGGATACACTGTATGATACACCGCAGGATACACTGTATGATATACCGCCGGATACGCCGCAGGATACACTGTATGATACACTGCAGGATACACTGTATGATACACCGCAGGATACACTGTATGATACACGGCAGGATACACTGTATGATACACCGCAGGATACACTGTATGATACACTGCAGGATACACTGTATGACACACCGCAGGATACACTGTATGATACACCGCAGGATACACTGTATGATACAAGGCAGGATACACTGTATGATATACCGCCGGAAACACCGCAGGATACACTGTATGATACACCGCAGGATACACTGTATGATATACCGCCGGATACGCCGCAGGATACACTGTATGATACACTGCAGGATACACTGTATGATACATCGCAGGATACACTGTATGATACACGGCAGGATACACTGTATGATACACCGCAGGATACACTGTATGATACACTGCAGGATACACTGTATGATACACCGCAGGATACACTGTATGATACACCGCAGGATACACTGTATGATACATCGCAGGATACACTGTATGATACATCGCAGGATACACTGTATGATACACGGCAGGATACACTGTATGATACACCGCAGGATACACCGCAGGATACACTGTATGATACACTGCAGGATACACCACAAGATACACTGTATGATACACCGCAGGATACACTGTATGATACACCGCAGGATACACTGTATGATATACCGCCGGATACACCACAGGATACACTGTATGATATACCACCGGATAGGCCGCAGGATACACTGTATGATATACCGCAGGATACACTGTATGATATACCGCAGGATACACTGTATGATATACCGGCGGATACACCGCAGGATACACTGTATGATATACCACAGGATACGCCGCAGGATGCACTGTATGATATACCGCAGGATACACTGTATGATATACCGCAGGATACACTGTATGATATACCGCCGGATATGCCGCAGGATACACTGTATGATACACTGCAGGATACACTGTATGACACACCGCAGGATACACTGTATAATACACTGCAGGATACACCGCAGGATACACTGTATGATACACCGCAGGATACACTGTATGATACAACGCAGGATACACCGCAGGATACACTGTATGATACACCGCAGGATACACTGTATGATACAACGGAGGATACACTGTATGATACACCGCGGGATACACCGCAGGATACACTGTATGATACACCGCAGGATACACTGTATGATACACCGCAGGATACACTGTATGATACACCGCAGGATACACTGTATGATACACCGCAGGATACAATAAATGATACACCGCAGGATACACTGTATGATACACCGCAGGATACACTGTATGATACACCGCAGGATACACTGTATGATACACCGCAGGATACACTGTATGATACACCACAGGATACACTGTATGATACACAGCAGGATACACTGTAGGATACACCGCAGGATACACTGTATGACACACAGCAGGATACACCGAAGGATATACTGTATGATACACCGCAGGATACACTGTATGATACACCGCAGGATACACTGTATGATACACCGCAGGATACACTGTATGATACACCGCAGGATACACTGTCTGATACACCGCAGGATACACGGTATGATACACCGCAGGATACACTGTATGATACACCGCAGGATACACTGTATGATACACCGCAGGATACAATAAATGATACACTGTATGATACACCGCAGGATACACTGTATGATACACCGCAGGATACACTGTATGATACACTGCAGGATACACTGTATGATACACTGCAGGATACACTGTATGATACACTGCAGGATACACTGTATAATACACTGCAGGATACACTGTATGATACACTGCAGGATACACTGTATGATACACTGTAGGATACACTGTATGATACACCGCAGCATACACTGTATGATACACCGCAGGATACACTGTATGATACACCGCAGGATACACTGTATGATACACCACAGGATACACTGTATGATACACAGCAGGATACACTGTAGGATACACCGCAGGATACACTGTATGACACACAGCAGGATACACTGTAGGATACACTGATACACTGTATGACACACCGCAGGATACACACCGCAGGATACACTGTATGACACACCGCAGGATACACTGTATGATACACCGCAGGATACACTGTATGATACAACGGAGGATACACTGTATGATACACCGCAGGATACACCGCAGGATACACTGTATGATACACCGCAGGATACACTGTATGATACACCGCAGGATACACTGTATGATACAACGGAGGATACACTGTATGATACACCGCAGGATACACTGTATGATACACCGCAGGATACACTGTATGATACAACGGAGGATACACTGTATGATACACCGCAGGATACACTGTATGATACACCACAGGATACACTGTATGATACACCGCAGGATACAATAAATGATACACCGCAGGATACACTGTATGATAGACCGCAGGATACACTGTATGATACACCGCAGGATACACCGCAGGATACACTGTATGACACACCGCAGGATACACTGTATGATACACCGCAGGATACACTGTATGATACACCGCAGGATACACTGTATGATACACCGCAGGATACACTGTATGATACAACGCAGGATACACTGTATGAAACACGGCAAGATACACCGCAGGATACACTGTATGATAGGCCGCAGGATACACTGTATGATACACCGCAGGATACACTGTATGATACACCACAGGATACACTGTATGATACACAGCAGGATACACTGTAGGATACACCACAGGATACACTGTATGACACACAGCAGGATACACCGAAGGATACACTGTATGATACACCGCAGGATACACTGTATGATACAAGGCAGAATACACTGTATGATACACCGCAGGATACACTAAATGATACACCGCAGGATACACTGTATGATACACCGCAGGATACACTGTATGATACACCGCAGGATACACTGAATGATACAACGCAGGATACACTGTATGAAACACCGCAGGATACACCGCAGGATACACTGTATGATAGGCCGCAGGATACACTGTATGATACACCGCAGGATACACTGTATGATACACTGTATGATACAGCGCAGGATACACTGTATGATACACCGCAGGATACACTGTATGATACACCGCAGGATACACTGTATGATACACTGCAGGATACACTGTATGATACACCGCAGGATACACTGTATGATACACCGCAGGATACACTGTATGATACACCGCAGGAAACACTGTATGATACACTGTATGATACAACGCAGGATACACTGTATGATACACCGCAGGATACACTGTATGATACACCGCAGGATAAACTGTATGATACACCGCAGGATACACTGTATGATACAACGCAGGATACACTGTATGATATACCGCAGGATACACTGTATGATACACCGCAGGATACACTGCAGGATACACTGTATGACACACCGCAGGATACACTGTATGATACACCGCAGGATACACTGTATGATACACCGCAGGATACACTGTATGATACACCGCAGGATACACTGTATGATACAACGCAGGATACACTGTATGAAACACGGCAAGATACACCGCAGGATACACTGTATGATAGGCCGCAGGATACACTGTATGATACACCGCAGGATACACTGTATGATACACCACAGGATACACTGTATGATACACAGCAGGATACACTGTAGAATACACCGCAGGATACACTGTATGACACACAGCAGGATACACCGTATCATATACTGTATGATACACCGCAGGATACACTGTATGATACAAGGCAGAATACACTGTATGATACACCGCAGGATACACTAAATGATACACCGCAGGATACACTGTATGATACACCGCAGGATACACTGTATGATACACCGCAGGATACACTGAATGATACAACGCAGGATACACTGTATGAAACACCGCAGGATACACCGCAGGATACACTGTATGATAGGCCGCAGGATACACTGTATGATTCACCGCAGGATACACTGTATGATACACCACAGGATACACTGTATGATACACAGCAGGATACACTGTAGGATACACCGCAGGATACACTGTATGATACACCGCAGGATACACTAAATGATACACCGCAGGATACACTGTATGATACACCGCAGGATACACTGTATGATACACCGCAGGATACACTGAATGATACAACGCAGGATACACTGTATGAAACACCGCAGGATACACCGCAGGATACACTGTATGATAGACCGCAGGATACACTGTATGATACACCGCAGGATACACTGTATGATACACCACAGGATACACTGTATGATACACAGCAGGATACACTGTAGGATACACCGCAGGATACACTGTATGACACACAGCAGGATACACCGAAGGATATACTGTCTGATACACCGCAGGATACACTGTATGATACACTGTATGATACAGCGCAGGATACACTGTATGATACACCGCAGGATACACTGTATGATACACCGCAGGATACACTGTATGATACACTGTATGATAAAGCGCAGGATACACTGTATGATACAACGCAGAATACAATGTATGATACACTGTATGATACACCGCAGGATACACTGTATGATACACCGCAGGATACACTGTATGATACACTGCAGGATACACTGTATGATACACCGCAGGATACACTGTATGATACACCGCAGGATACACTGTATGATACACCGCAGGATACACTGTATGATACAACGCAGGATACACTGTATGATACACCGCAGGATACACTGTATGATACACCGCAGGATACACTGTATGATACACCGCAGGATAAACTGTATGATACACCGCAGGATACACTGTATGATACAACGCAGGATACACTGTATGATACAACGCAGGATACACAGTATGATACGCCGCAGGATACACTGTATGACACACAGCAGGATACACCGAAGGATATACTGTATGACACACCGCAGGATACACTGTATGATACACCGCAGGATACACTGTATGATACACTGTATGATACAACGCAGGATACACTGTATGATACACCGCAGGATACAATGTATGATACACTGTATGATACACCGCAGAATACACTGTATGATACACTGCAGGATACACTGTATGATGCACTGTATGATACACCCCCCTTGATAAAACGACCTGTACGCGAAACGTGTGTCGGGGTTACTGATGCCAGACACCACGATGGGTAAGCGTCTCATTAAATTACTTTAGGTATTTGCGGTATTGGGCTGATATTGTGTATAGCTATCCGAGGCTGTGTGGATACACTGCATGGTCATTTGTGTATTGATTTAGACGCTTACATGACATAGTGGTATATAATAGGATTTTGTAAGACCGAGGTGTTCTGGTTATCATCTATTACTGGATTCCCTTTTGCACTAAAAAGATTTTTTATGTGATTTTAAATCATGTCAATAAAAATAGTTACATTTGAAATTTAGCTTTGTGTGGTGTAATTTTTAGCGCAGGATACACTGCATGATACACCGCAGGATACATCACAGGATACACTGTATGATACTCCACAGGATACACTGTATGATACACCGCAGGATACACCGCAGGATGCACTGTATGATACACCGCAGGATACACTGTATGATACACCGCAGGACACACTGTATGATTCACCGCAGTAGGATACACCGCAGGATACACTGTATGATACACCGCAGGATACACTGTATGATACACAGCAGTAGGATACACCGCAGGATACACTGTATGATACACCGCAGGATACACTGTATGATACACAGCAGTATACACTGTAGGATACACCGCAGGATACACTGTATGACAAACAGCAGGATACACCGAAGGATATACTGTATGATACACCGCAGGATACACTGTATGATACACCGCAGGATACACTGTATGATACACCGCAGGATACACTATAGAATACATTGCAGGATACACTGTATGATACACCGCAGGATACACTGTATGATACACCGCAGGATACACTGTATGATACACTGTATGATACAACGCAGGATACACTGTATGATACACCGCAAGATACACTGTATGATACACTGTATGATACACCGCAGGATACACTGTATGATACACCGCAGGATACACTGTATGATACACCGCAGGATACACTGTATGATACACTGCAGGATACACTGTATGATACACCGCAGCATACACCGCAGGATACACTGTATGATAGGCCGCAGGATACACTGTATGATACACCGCAGGATACACTGTATGATACACTGCAGGATACACTGTATGATACACTGTATGATACACCACAGGATACACTGTATGATACACCGCAGGATACACTGTATGATACACCGCAGGATACACTGTACGATACACCGCAGGATACACTGTATGATACACCGCAGGATACACTGTATGATACACCGCAGGATACACTGTATGATACACCGCAGGATACACTGTATGATACACTGCAGGATACACTGTATGATACACCCCCCTTGATAAAACGACCTGTACGCGAAACGTGTGTCGGGGTTACTGATGCCAGACACCACGATGGGTAAGCGTCTCATTAAATTACTTTAGGTATTTGCGGTATTGGGCTGATATTGTGTATAGCTATCCGAGGCTGTGTGGATACACTGCATGGTCATTTGTGTATTGATTTAGACGCTTACATGACATAGTGGTATATAATAGGATTTTGTAAGACCGAGGTGTTCTGGTTATCATCTATTACTGGATTCCCTTTTGCACTAAAAAGATTTTTTATGTGATTTTAAATCATGTCAATAAAAATTGTTACATTTAAAATTTAGCTTTGTGTGGTGTAATTTTTAGCGCAGGATACACTGCATGATACAACGCAGGATACACCGCAGGATACACTGTATGATACACCGCAGGATACACTGTATGATATACCGCAGGATACACTGTATGATACACCGCAGGATACACTGTATGATACACCGCAGGATACACGGTATGATACACCGCAGTAGGATACACAGCAGGATACACTGTATGATACACCGCAGGATACACTGTATGATACACCGCAGGATACACTGTAGGATACACCGCAGGATACACTGTATGATACACCGCAGGATACACTGTATGATACACCGCAGGATACACCGCTGGATACACTGCAGGATACACCGCAGGACACACTGCAGGATACACCGCAGGATACACTGCAGGATACACTGCATGATACAACGCAGGATACACCGCAGGATACACTGTATGATACACCGCAGGTCACACTGTGTGATACACCGCAGGAAACACTGTACGATACGCCGCAGGTTACACTGTATGATACACCGCAGGATACACTGTATGATACACTGCCAGATACACCGCAGGATACACTGTATAATACACCGCAGGATACACTGTATGATACACCGCAGTATACACTGCAGGATACACTGTATGATACACTGTATGATACACCGCAGGATACACTGTAGGATACATTGATACACTGCAGGACACACTGTATGATACACCGCAGGATACACTGTATGATACACCGCAGGATACACTGTATGATACACCACAGGATACACTGTATGATACACCGCAGGATACACTGTAGGATACACTGATACACTGCAGGATACACTGCAGGATACACTGTATGATACACCGCAGGGTACACTGTATGATACACTGCAGGATACACTGTATGATACACCGCAGGATACACTGTATGATACACCACAGGATACACTGTATGATACACCGCAGGATACACTGTATGGTACACCGCAGGATACATTGTAGGATACAATGCAAGATACACCATAGGATACACTGCAGGATGCACTGTATGATACACCGCAGGATACACTGTATGATACAACGCAGGATACACTGTATGATACACCGCAGGATACATTGTATGATACACCGCAGGATACACTGTATGATACACCGCAGGATACACTGTAGGATACACCGCAGGATACACTGCATGATACACCGCAGGATACACTGTATGATACACCGCAGGATACACTGTATGATACACCGCAGGATACACTGTAGGATACACCGCAGGATACACTGTATGATACTACGCAGGATGCACTGTATGATACACCGCAGGATACACTGTATGATACACCATGTGATACACCGCAGGATACACTGTGTGATACACCGCAGGATACACTGTAGGATACACCGCGGGATACACTGTAGGATACACCGCAGGATACACTGTATGATACTACGCAGGATGCACTGTATGATACACCATGTGATACACCGCAGGATACACTGTATGATACACGGCAGAATACACTGTATGATACACCGCAGGATACACTGTATGATACACCGCAGGATACACTGTATGATACACCGCAGGATACACTGTAGGATACACCACAGGATACACTGTAGGATACACCACAGGATACACTGTATGATACACCGCAGGATACACTGTATGATACACCGCAGGATACACTGTAGGATACACCGCAGGATACACTGTATGATACACCGCAGGATACACTGTATGATACACCGCAGGATACACTGTATGATACACCGCAGGATACACTGTAGGATACACCGCAGGATACACTGTATGATACACCGTGTGATACACCGCAGGATACACTGTGTGATACACCGCAGGATACACTGTAGGATACACCGCGGGATACACTGTAGGATACACCGCAGGATACACTGTAGGATACACTGTAGGATACACCGCAGGATACACTGTAGGATACACTGTAGGATACACCGCAGGATACACTGTATGATACACTGCAGGATACACTGTATGATACACCGCAGGATACACTGTAGGATACACCGCAGGATACACTGTATGATACACCATGTGATACACCGCAGGATACACTGTATGATACACCGCAGGATACACTGTAGGATACACCGCGGGATACACTGTAGGATACACCGCAGGATGACAATGATACACGGTATATACAGTGATAGGATGACAATGATATACGGTATATACAGTGATAGGATGACAATGATATACGGTATATACAGTTATAGGATGACAATGATAAACGGTATATACAGTGATAGGATAACAATGATACACGGTATATACAGTGATAGGATGACAATGATATACGGTATATACAGTGATAGGATGACAATGATAAACGGTATATACAGTGATAGGATAACAATGATACACGGTATATACACTGATAGGATTACAATGATACACATTATATACAATGATAGGATAACAATGATACACGGTATATACAGTGATAGGATAACAATGATACACGGTATATACAGTGATAGGATGACAATGATATACGGTATATACAGTGATAGGATGACAATGATAAACGGTATATACAGTGATAGGATAACAATGATACACGGTATATACAGTGATAGGATGACAATGATACACAGTATATACACTGATAGGATAACAATGATACACGGTATATACACTGATAGAAGAACACCTACCGGTTCCTCTCCACCTCCAGGATAAGACGTCTTCCCTCTGACATCACCAGGATCTCCCCCCGAGCTGGCGCCACCTGATGGAAACAAAATCACCGGAGTCAGCAGATACAAGTGATATAAGCAGATATATAGTGATATATAGGGATATATAGTGATGCATAGTGATATATAGGGATATATAGTGATATATAGTGGTGCATAGTGATATATAGTGATATATAGTGATGCATAGTGATATATAGTGATGCATAGTGATATATAGTAATATATAGTGATATATAGTGATATATAGTGATGCATAGTGATATATAGTGATGCATAGTGATATATAGTGATGCATAGTGATATATAGGGATATATAGTGATATATAGTGGTGCATAGTGATATATAGTGATATATAGTGATGCATAGTGATATATAGTGATATATAGTGATGCATAGTGATGCATAGTGATATATAGTGATATATAGTGGTGCATAGTGATATATAGTGATGCATAGTGATATATAGTGATATACAGTGATATATAGTGATGCATAGTGATGCATAGTGATATATAGTGATATATAGTGATGCATAGTGATATATAGTGATGCATAGTGATATATAGTGATGCATAGTGATGCATAGTGATATATAGTGATATATAGTGATGCATAGTGATATATAGTGATGCATAGTGATATATAGTGATATATAGTGATGCATAGTGATATATAAAGATATATAGTGATGCATAGTGATATATAGTGATATATAGTGGTGCATAGTGATATATAGTGATGCATAGTGATATATAGTGATATATAGTGGTGCATAGTGATATATAGTGATGCATAGTGATATATAGTGATATACAGTGATATATAGTGATGCATAGTGATATATAGTAATATATAGTGATATATAGTGATGCATAGTGATATATAGTGATATATAGTGATGCATAGTGATATATAGTGATGCATACTGATATATAGTGATATACAGTGATGCATAGTGATAAATAGTGATGCATAGTGATATACAGTGATGCATAGTGATAAACAGTGATGCATAGTGATAAATAGTGATGCATAGTGATATATAGTGATGCATAGTGATATATAGTGATGCATAGTGATATATAGTGATGCATAGTGATATATAGTGATGCATAGTGATGCATAGTGATATATAGTGATATATAGTGATGCATAGTGATATATAGTGATGCATAGTGATATATAGTGATGCATAGTGATATATAGTGATGCATAGTGATGCATAGTGATATATAGTGATATATAGTGATGCATAGTAATATATAGTGATGCATAGTGATATATAAAGATATATAGTGATGCATAGTGATATATAGTGGTGCATAGTGATATATAGTGATGCATAGTGATATATAGTGATATACAGTGATATATAGTGATGCATAGTGATATATAGTAATATATAGTGATATATAGTGATGCATAGTGATATATAGTGATATATAGTGATGCATAGTGATATATAGTGATGCATACTGATATATAGTGATATACAGTGATGCATAGTGATAAATAGTGATGCATAGTGATATACAGTGATGCATAGTGATAAACAGTGATGCATAGTGATAAATAGTGATGCATAGTGATATATAGTGATGCATAGTGATATATAGTGATGCATAGTGATATACAGTGAGGCATAGTGATATATAGTGACGCATAGTAATATATAGTGATGCATAGTGATATATAGTGATGCATAGTGATATATAGTGATATATAGTGATGCATAGTAATATATAGTGATATACAGTGATGCATAGTGATATATAGTGATATACAGTGATGCATAGTGATATACAGTGATGCATAGTGATCTATAGTGATATATAGTGATGCATAGTGATATACAGTGATGCATAGTGATATATAGTGATGCATAGTGATATATAGTGATGCATAGTGATCTATAGTGATATATAGTGATGCATAGTGATATATAGTGATGCATAGTGATCTATAGTGATATATAGTGATGCATAGTGATATACAGTGATGCATAGTGATATATAGTGATGCATAGTGATATATAGTGATATATAGTGATGCATAGTGATATACAGTGATGCATAGTGATATATAGTGATGCATAGTGATATATAGTGATATATAGTGATGCATAGTGATATATAGTGATGCATAGTGATACACAGTGATGCATAGTAATATATAGTGATATATAGTGATGCATAGTGATATATAGTGATGCATAGTGATATATAGTGATGCATAGTGATATATAGTGATGCATAGTGATACACAGTAATGCATAGTAATATATAGTGATATATAGTGATGCATAGTGATATACAGTGATGCATAGTGATATATAGTGATGCATAGTAATATATAGTGATGCATACTGATATGTAGTAATATATAGTGATGCATAGTAATATATAGTGATGCATACTGATATGTAGTAATATATAGTGATGCATAGTGATATAAAGTGCTGCGGAATCTGTTGGCGCTATATAAATAAAAGTTATTATTAAAATTATTATAGTGAACAATGTTACTGTTATATATGACTGACTTTAAGCCTCACTTACATACCCCCCCCCCCACCCCCCAATGACAGCAGTAGGACCCACCTTCCCTCACTATCACCAGTGTCTCCCCTACTAGTTACAGCGGTGCCCCTTTCTCCATCCATCCGTGGTCCTCTCCATCTATCCAACTGTGATCCTCCCCATCCATCCTCCATTTATCCATGGTCTCCTCCCCATTGATACATGGTCCTCCCCATCCATACATGGCCATGATTAAGAGGTGTATTCCTCGCAACGCGTCGGCGTGTTTTTAAAATTGTTTGTACCTTTTACGATGCCTTAAAATAAAACTTTGGATTTTTACTGAAGAGCTGGAGACAAAAGTTTTTCTTTTTCCCATTCCCAATCATACATGTCTCCTCCCCATCCATACATGTCTCCTCTCCATCCATACATGCCCCCTCCCCATCCATACATGTCTCCTCTCCATCCATACATGTCTCCTCTCCATCCATACATGTCTCCTCCCCATCCATACATGCCCCCTCTCCATCCATACATGTCTCCTCCCCATCCATACATGTCCCTTCTCCATCCATACATGGCCATTCCCAATCATACATGTCTCCTCTCCATCCATACATGCCCCCTCCCCATCCATACATGTCTCCTCTCCATCCATACATGTCTCCTCTCCATCCATACATGTCTCCTCTCCATCCATACATGTCTCCTCTCCATCCATACATGCCCCCTCCCCATCCATACATGTCTCCTCCCCATCCATACATGGTCCTTCCCATCCATACATGTCTTCTCCTCATCCATACATGGTCCTTCCCATCCATACATGTCTCCTCCCCATCCATACATGCCTCCTCTCCATCCATACATGCCCCCTCCCCATCCATACATGTCTCCTCCCCATCCATACATGGTCCTTCCCATCCATACATGTCTCCTCTCCATCCATACATGGTCCTTCCCATCCATACATGTCTCCTCCTCATCCATACATGGTCCTTCCCATCCATACATGTCTCCTCCCCATCCATACATGCCCCCTCCCCATCCATACATGCCCCCTCTCCATCCATACATGCCCCCTCTCCATCCATACATGTCTCCTCTCCATCCATACATGTCTCCTACCCATCCATACATGGTCCTTCCCATCCATACATGTCTCCTCTCCATCCATACATGTCTCCGCCCCATCCATACATGTCTCCTCTCCATCCATACATGTCTCCTCTCCATCCATACATGGTCCTTCCCATCCATACATGTCTCCTCTCCATCCATACATGTCTCCTCTCCATCCATACATGTCTCCTCCCCATCCATACATGGTCCTTCCCATCCATACATGTCTCCTCTCCATCCATACATGCCCCCTCTTCATCCATACATGTCTCCTCTCCATCCATACATGTCTCCTCCCCATCCATACATGGTCCTTCCCATCCATACATGTCTCCTCTCCATCCATACATGTCTCCTCTCCATCCATACATGTCTCTTCCCCATCCATACATGGTCCTTCCCATCCATACATGTCTCCGCCCCATCCATACATGTCTCCTCCCCATCCATACATGGTCCTTCCCATCCATACATGTCTCCTTCCCATCCATACATGTCTCCTCCCCATCCATACATGGTCCTTCCCATCCATACATGTCTCCTCCCCATCCATACATGCCCCCTCTCCATCCATACATGTCCCTTCTCCATCCATACATGTCTCCTCCCCATCCATACATGGTCCTTCCCATACATACATGCCCCTCTCCATCCATACATGTCTCCTCCCCATCCATACATGCCCCCTCTCCATCCATACATGTCCCTTCTCCATACATACATGTCTCCTCTCCATCCATACATGGTCCTTCCCATACATACATGTCTCCTCCCCATCCATACATGTCTCCTCTACATCCATACATGCCCCCTCCCCATCCATACATGTCTCCTCCCCATCCATACATGTCTCCTCCCCATCCATACATGCCCCCTCTCCATCCATACATGCCCCCTCTCCATCCATACATGTCCCTTCTCCATCCATACATGTCTCCTCTCCATACATACATGTCTCCTCTCCATCCATACATGGTCCTCCCCATCCATACATGCCCCCTCTCCATCCATACATGTCTCCTCTCCATCCATACATGGTCCTTCCCATACATACATGTCCCCTCCCCATACATACATGCCCCCTCCCCATCCATACATGCCCCCTCTCCATCCATACATGTCCCTTCTCCATCCATACATGTCTCCTCTCCATACATACATGTCTCCTCTCCATCCATACATGGTCCTCCCCATCCATACATGCCCCCTCTCCATCCATACATGTCTCCTCTCCATCCATACATGGTCCTTCCCATACATACATGTCCCCTCCCCATACATACATGCCCCCTCCCCATCCATACATGCCCCCTCTCCATTCATACATGTCCCTTCTCCATCCATGGGGCACTGGCACTGCCCACATCACATCTCAGCCACGTCCAGGTTTTTAGACATCCATGGCACCTTCTGTTTATTTATATAGAAAGTAAAAGTCCAAGTCCCCCCCCCCCCCCACACACACACACACAAACACACACATACTCTGTGAATGAAATGCAGGAACAACAATCTCTTCCCACAATCCCAGGGTATAAATAAACCACCGTCTCTGGGCCTCATTAGTGCGGCGCGCGCTGAGCTCTGCTATTCTGGGCTTCACAAGCCAAAACTCTACAGAAAGTTTGGCAGAAAAATCCAGGTTAAGCTGTCATGAATGGTACAACGCCATCATATCAAGGACTATGTCAGTCTGACACAGTGCTCTCCGCTGCCACCTCTGTCCATGTCAGGAACTGTTCAGAGCAGGAGAGGTTTTTTATGTGGATTTGCTGCTGCTCTGGGCAGTTCCTGACATGGACAGAGGTGGCAGCAGAGAGCACTGTGTCAGACTGGAGAGAATACACCACTTCCTGCAGGACATACAGCAGCTGATAAGTACTGGAAGCCTGGAGTTTTTAGTTTTTGTTTTTAAATAAAGGTAAATTACAAATCTAAGTAACTTTCTGAAGCCAGTTGATCTGAAAGAAAAAGATTTTCACCGGAGTACCCCTTTAATAGATTATCTTTAATAGAGATCTATGATTATCAGTCTTCCGGTGGTGACAACCGTTCTGCTTTCGATATGACAATGTTCCATCTCTATAAGGTTCAGTGACAAACAGGAAACCGCTTCCCCCGCCGCCCGCAGCCACAACCACTCTGAACCCTCTGAGCGCTCTCGTTCTGTGTTATACCTGTGTGTGGGGTCTCCCAGATCACACTGACACTATAAGCGTAGGAGCCGCGTTCACGTGTGACGGTTCCCTGAGATCACATGGATATCAGGGGTGCGGATACACATGGGGTGGGGGTGGTCCTATAGACATCAGGGGTGCGGATACACATGGGGTGAGGGCGGTCCTATAGACATCAGGGGTGCGGATACACATGGGGTGAGGGCGGTCCTATAGACATCAGGGGTGTGGATACACAGGCAGTGAGGGTGGTCCTATAGACATCAGGGGTGCAGATACACATGTAGTGAGGGTGGTCCTATAGACATCAGGGGTGCGGATACACATGTAGTGAGGGCGGTCCTATAGACATCAGGGGTGCAGATACACATGTAGTGAGAGCGGTCCTATAGACATCAGGGGTGCAGATACACATGGGGTGAGGGTGGTCCTATAGACATCAGGGGTGCGGATACACATGGGGTGAGGGTGGTCCTATAGACATCAGGGGTGCGGATACACATGGGGTGAGGGTGGTCCTATAGACATCAGGGGTGCGGATACACATGTAGTGAGGGTGGTCCTATAGATATCAGGGGTGCGGATACACATGGGGTGAGGGCGGTCCTATAGATATCAGGGGTGCGGATACACATGGGGTGGGGGTGGTCCTATAGACATCAGGGGTGCGGATACACATGTAGTGAGGGCGATCCTATAGACATCAGGGGTGCAGATACACAGGCAGTGAGGGTGGTCCTATAGACATCAGGGGTGCGGATACACATGTAGTGAGGGCGGTCCTATAGACATCAGGGGTGCGGATACACATGTAGTGAGGGCGGTCCTATAGATATCAGGGGTGCGGATACACATGTAGTGAGAGCGGTCCTATAGACATCAGGGGGGCGGATACACATGTAGTGAGGGCGGTCCTATAGACATCAGGGGTGCGGATACACATGTAGTAAGGGCGGTCCTATAGACATCAGGGGTGCAGATACACATGTAGTGAGGGCGGTCCTATAGACATCAGGGGGCGGATACACATGTAGTGAGGGCGGTCCTATAGACATCAGGGGTGCGGATACACATGTAGTAAGGGCGGTCCTATAGACATCAGGGGTGCAGATACACATGTAGTGAGGGCGGTCCTATAGACATCAGGGGTGCGGATACACATGGGGTGAGGGTGGTCCTATAGACATCAGGGGTGCGAGGGCGGTCCTATAGACATCAGGGGTGCAGATACACATGTAGTGAGGGCGGTCCTATAGACATCAGGGGTGCAGATACACATGTAGTGAGGGTGGTCCTATAGACATCAGAAGAGCAGATACACATGGGGTGAGAGCGGTCCTATAGACATCAGGGGTGCGGATACACATGCAGTGAGGGCGGTCCTTTAGACATCAGGGGTGCGGATACACAGGCAGTGAGGGCGGTCCTATAGACATCAGGGGTGCGGATACACATGGGGTGAGGGCGGTGCTATAGACATCAAGGGGGGCAGATACATATGTAGTGAGGGTGGTCCGATAGATATCAGGGGTGCGGATACACATGTAGTGAGGGCAGTCCTTTAGACATCAGGGCTGCGGATACACATGTAGTGAGACTGGTCCTATAGACATCAGGGCTGCGGATACACATGGGGTGAGGGTGGTCCTATAGACATCAGGGGTGCTAGGGCGGTCCTATAGACATCAGGGGTGCAGATACACATGTAGTGAGGGCGGTCCTATAGACATCAGGGGTGCAGATACACATGTAGTGAGGGTGGTCCTATAGACATCAGGGGTGCAGATACACATGTAGTGAGGGTGGTCCTATAGACATCAGGGGTGCAGATACACATGGGGTGAAAGCGGTCCTATAGATATCAGGGGTGCGGATACACATGCAGTGAGGGCGGTCCTATAGATATCAGGGGTGCGGATACACATGTAGTGAGGGCGGTCCTATAGACATCAGGGGTGCGGATACACATGCAGTGAGGGCGGTCCTATAGATATCAGGGGTGCAGATACACATGTAGTGAGGGCAGTCCTTTAGACATCAGGGCTGCGGATACACATGTGGTGAGACTGGTCCTATAAACATCAGGGGTGCAGATACACATGTGGTGAGACTGGTCCTATAGACATCAGGGGTGCGAGAGCAGTCCTATAGACATCTGGGGTGCGGATACACATGTGGTGAGACTGGTCCTATAGACATCAGGGGTGCGGATACACATGGGGTGAGGACGGTCCTATAGACATCAGGGGTGCGAGGGCGGTCCTATAGACATCAGGGGTGCAGATACACATGTGGTGATACTGGTCCTATAGACATCAGGGGTGCAGATACACATGGGGTGAGGTTGTCCTATAGACATCAGGGGTGCGGATACACATGGGGTGAGGGAGTCCTATAGACATCAGGGGTGCAGATACACATGTGGTGAGACTGGTCCTATAGACATCAGGGGTGCGGATACACATGGGGTGAGGCGGTCCTATAGACATCAGGGATATGGATACATATGAGTGGTGTCCCACCACAGGTGTTTCTAGTCTGAACACCCGTCACAAATGCCCTGTACTCTAAAGTAAAGTGGTAATGAAGCTGTGTATGAGTTTTGCCACTAGATGTCACTGTGTTAAGTCTTGTATATGTTGCACAGCTGTAGTCACTATAGGGTTACTATCTTGTTATGCGATTCTGTGCACCAATGAGAGATGCTCTTCTTCTTCCACCTATCTCTATCTTCTTTTCTTTACCCACTTTTTTCTTCACCACTCACACGGACTTTTACCCACCCTGTAGGGAGTCGTCACATGGGGAGAAGAAGTGCAGCGTCAAGTAAGTTTGAGTTTGTCTCTGATTCTGAGAGGAGCAGGACTCACAGATCAGGCATCCCTGCTGAACTTAGCCAGGGCCTGACTCTGCCAGGTTCCCTGTCCGGGACAGGCCAGCTATGATAGTGGACTCATGTGGAGTGTATGTGTCAGCAGCCATGTTTTATCTGTAATAGAGCTGCCTCCCCTGTCATTTGGTCACCAGAGGCTCCTCCCTCCTTCGTCCTCCTTTAGCAATTGCATATAACATCATGGACATGTTAAACAGCTCACCAGAGCCCACTGGGGTCAAACAGGGCTGTGACGGATGGGGGGGATGAGTGATGACATCATCAGTGAGTGTCAGACCATATGGCTGCTGGGATGGGGGTGAGTTATGACATCATCAGTGAGTGTCAGACCATATAGCTGCTGGGATGGGGGTGAGTTATGACATCATCAGTGAGTGTCAGACCATATAGCTGCTAGGATGGGGGTGAGTTATGACATCATCAGTGAGTGTCAGACCATTTAGCTCCTGGGATTGAAAGTTGAGTGATGACATCATCATTGAGTGTCAGACCATATAACTGCTGGGATGGGGGTGAGTGATGACATCATGGGGGTGAGTGTTGATGAGTGATGACATCATCAGTGAGTCCTGTCCTGGGTAGTCATCCCCAGATGTGGGGCAGGCTTCCTGACAGTAGTGAGATGATCTTAGAAGGTGCCCATTACCCTCCCGGAGGTCCTCTCTCTCTCTCTCTCTCTCTCTCTCTCTCTCTCTCTCTCTCTCTCTCTCTCTACCGATTCTACATCTGTTGGAGAACGGAACGTCTACTATTTCTCCCCGAGTTCCAGCCGTAATAATAATCTTCTCCTGTAACTATAGGGCTGCCGGCTGTGTTAATGATGGGTTACACTTCCTGTCACCGCTCCAGTACTGGGGGGGGGGGGGGGGGGGGGGGGGGGGGTTGGGGGTCTCCACCACTTAACCTCTGCTTCTCCACAAATAGATGAACGATACCCTAACATATAAGACTCTGCATGAAAGCTTCTCGGGGTAGTAGTGGTGGCCGCCCTGACGGGAGGGGGGTTCTTCCTTAAGCATTCTGTACCAGGAGGGGCTCTTTACAGTAAGTGTGTTATAGATTAGTGTGGGGGTCTATAGGGTCTTCTGGCAGCCGCACCTTGAGCTGTGATACCGGTTGGCATCATCATAACCTCTCATATCTCTGGAATGTGACAGCTCAGGGGTCCAGACTAGACTCATACAGCTTATACCAGTTCTAGCAGGATGGCTTCCAATGCAGAGTCCTGCAGCAGATAAGGGACAGGAAGAGATATGGAAGAGTTAACCCTAGATGAGCCGGGCACATGGGGCGATTGTCCAGGGTAGATGTGGGGCTACACCTTATGACCATGTGTCTGTATGTTGTCGTGTCGAAGCGATAGATTGAGGTTATGGGACTGGATCTTGAGAGGATTTATCTATAGAAAGAGGCGGAACCTGTAGACTGAGATAATGACTGAGGGATGTGTAGACTGAGATAATGGGGTAAATGTGGACGTGATGGATCTGTAGACTGAGATAATGGGGTAAATGTGGACATTATGGATCTGTAGACTGAGATAATGGGGTAAATGTGGACATTATGGATCTGTAGACAGAGATAATGGGGGAAATGTGGACGTGATGGATGTGTAGACTGAGATAATGCGGTAAATGTGGACATTATGGATCTGTAGACAGAGATAATGGGGAAATGTGGACATTATGGATCTGTAGACAGAGATAATGGGGTAAATGTGGACATTATGGATTTGTAGACTGAGATAATGGGGAAATGTGGACATTATGGATCTGTAGACTGAGATAATGGGGTAAATGTGGACATTATGGATCTGTAGACAGAGATAATGGGGGAAATGTGGACATTATGGATCTGTAGACTGAGATAATGGGGAAATGTGGACATTATGGATCTGTAGACTGAGATAATGGGGGAAATGTGGACATTATGGATCTGTAGACAGAGATAATGGGGTAAACGTGGACGTGATGGATGTGTAGACTGAGATAATGGGGAAATGTGGACATTATGGATCTGTAGACTGAGATAATGGGGTAAATGTGGACATTATGGATCTGTAGACAGAGATAATGGGGGAAATGTGGACATTATGGATCTGTAGACTGAGATAATGGGGGAAATGTGGACATTATGGATCTGTAGACTGAGATAATGGGGGAAATGTGGACATTATGGATCTGTAGACAGAGATAATGGGGTAAACGTGGACGTGATGGATGTGTAGACTGAGATAATGGGGGAAATGTGGACATTATGAATCTGTAGACTGAGATAATGGGGTAAATGTGGACGTGATGGATGTGTAGACTGAGATAATGGGGTAAATGTGGACGAGATGGATCTGTAGACTGAGATAATGGGGTAAATGTGGACATTATGGATATGTAGACTGAGATAATGGGGTAAATGTGGACATTATGGATCTGTAGACTGAGATAATGCGGTAAATGTGGACATTATGGATCTGTAGACAGAGATAATGGGGTAAACGTGGACGTGATGGATGTGTAGACTGAGATAATGGGGGAAATGTGGACATTATGAATCTGTAGACTGAGATAATGGGGTAAATGTGGACATTATGGATCTGTAGACAGAGATAATGGGGGAAATGTGGACGTGATGAATGTGTAGACGGAGATAATGGGGTAAATGTGGACATTATGGATCTGTAGACTGAGATAATGGGGTAAATGTGGACATTATCGATCTGTAGACAGAGATAATGGGGAAATGTGGACATTATGGATCTGTAGACTGAGATAATGGGGGAATTGTGGACATGATGGATGTGTAAACTGAGATAATGGGGAAACGTGGACACGATAGATCTGTAGACTGACATAATGATGGAAATGTGGATATGATGGATCTATAGACTGACATAATGATGGAAATGTGGATACGATGGATCTATAGACTGACATAATGATGGAAATGTGGATACGATGGATCTATAGACTGACATAATGGGGGAAATGTGGACATAAGGAATCTGTAGATTGAGAAAATGGGGTAAACGTGGACACAATGGATCTGTAGACTGAAATAATGGGGGAAATGTGGACATGTTGGATCTACTGACGGAAATAATGGGGGAAATGTGGACACAATGGATTTGTAGACTGAGATAATGGGGGAAATGTGGACACGATGGATCCATGGAGGAAAATAATCGGGTAAATGTGGACACAATGGGGGAGATTTATCAAAGGGTGTAAAATTTAGACTGGTGCAAACTACCCACAGCAACCAATTACAGCTCAGCTTTAGGCAGTGCTGAAAGGAAAGCTGAGCTGTGATTGGTTGCTGTGGGCAGTTTGCACCAATCTAAATTTTACACCCTTTGATAAATCTCCCCCAATGGATCTGTAGACTGAGATAATGGGGTACATGTGGACACAATGGATCTGTAGACTGAGATAATGGGGGAAATGTGGACACAATGGATCTATAAAGAGAAATAATGGGGGAAATGTGGACACAATGGATCTATAGAGGGAAATAATGGGGTATAGATTATAGATTAGTGTGGGGGGTCTATAGGGTCTTCTGGCAGCCGCACCTTGAGCTGTGATACCGGTTGGCATCATCATAACCTCTCATATCTCTGGAATGTGACAGCTCAGGGGTCCAGACTAGACTCATACAGCTTATACCAGTTCTAGCAGGATGGCTTCCAATGCAGAGTCCTGCAGCAGATAAGGGACAGGAAGAGATATGGAAGAGTTAACCCTAGATGAGCCGGGCACATGGGGCGATTGTCCAGGGTAGATGTGGGGCTACACCTTATGACCATGTGTCTGTATGTTGTCGTGTCGAAGCGATAGATTGAGGTTATGGGACTGGATCTTGAGAGGATTTATCTATAGAAAGAGGCGGAACCTAGACACGAGGGATGTGTAGACTGAGATAATGGGGTAAATGTGGACGTGATGGATGTGTAGACTGAGATAATGGGGTAAATGTGGACGTGATGGATCTGTAGACTGAGAAATTGTGGTAAATGTGGACATTATGGATCTGTAGACTAAGATAATAGGGTAAATGTGGACATGATGGATCTGTAGACTGAGATAATGGGGTAAATGTGGACGTGATGGATCTGTAGACTGAGATAATGGGGTAAATGTGGACATTATGGATGTGTAGACTGAGATAATGGGGTAAATGTGGACATTATGGATCTGTAGACAGAGATAATGGGGGAAATGTGGACATGATGGATCTGTAGACTGAGATAATGGGGTAAATGTGGACATTATGAATCTGTAGACTGAGATAATGGGGTAAATGTGGACATTATGAATCTGTAGACTGAGATAATGGGGTAAATGTGGACATTATGGATCTGTAGACAGAGATAATGGGGGAAATGTGGACATGATGGATGTGTAAACTGAGATAATGGGGAAATGTGGACACGATAGATCTGTAGACTGACATAATGATGGAAATGTGGATACGATGGATCTATAGACTGACATAATGATGGAAATGTGGATACGATGGATCTATAGACTGACATAATGATGGAAATGTGGATACGATGGATCTATAGACTGACATAATGGGGGAAATGTGGACATAAGGAATCTGTAGATTGAGAAAATGGGGTAAACGTGGACACAATGGATCTGTAGACTGAAATAATGGGGGAAATGTGGACATGTTGGATCTACTGACGGAAATAATGGGGGAAATGTGGACACAATGGATTTGTAGACTGAGATAATGGGGGAAATATGGACACGATGGATCCATGGAGGAAAATAATCGGGTAAATGTGGACACAATGGGGGAGATTTATCAAAGGGTGTAAAAATTAGACTGGGGCAAACTACCCACAGCAACCAATCACAGCTTAGCTTTAGGCAGTGCTGAAAGGAAAGCTGATCTGTGATTGGTTGCTGTGGGCAGTTTGCACCAGTCTAAATTTTACACCCTTTGATAAATCTCCCCCAATGGATCTGTAGACTGAGATAATGGGGTACATGTGGACACAATGGATCTGTAGACTGAGATAATGGGGGAAATGTGGACACAATGGATCTATAGAGAGAAATAATGGGGGAAATGTGGACAGAATGGATGTGTAGAGTGAAATAATGGGGTAAATGTGGACACAATGGATGTGTAGAGGGAAATAATGGGGTAAATGTGGACACAATGGATGTGTAGAGTGAAATAATGGGGTAAATGTGGACACAATGGATGTGTAGAGGGAAATAATGGGGTAACTAGGGACACAATGGATGTGTAGATGGAAATAATGGAGTAAATGTGGACACGATGGATGTGTAGAGGGAAATAATGGGGTAAATGTGGACACTATGGATCTATATAGAGGGAAATAATGGGGTAAATGTGGACACAATGGATGTGTAGAGGGAAATAATGGGGGAAATGTGGACACAATGGATCTATAGAGGGAAATAATGGGGTATATGTGGACACAAGGGATGTGTAGATGGAAATAATGGGGTAAATGTGGAAATGATGGATGTGTAGAGGTAAATAATGGGGTAAATGTGGACACTATGGATCTATATAAAGGGAAATAATGGGGTAAATGTGGACACAATGGATGTGTAGGCTGAGATAATGGGGTAAATGTGGACACAATGGATCTATAGACTGAGATAATGGGGTAAATGTAGACACAATGGATGTGTAGGCTGAGATAATGGGGTAAATGTGGACAAATGGATCTATAGAGGGAAATAATGGGGTAAATGTGGACACAATGGATGTGTAGAGGGAAATAATGGGGTAACTAGGGACACAATGGATGTGTAGATGGAAATAATGGAGTAAATGTGGACACGATGGATGTGTAGAGGGAAATAATGGGGTATTGTGGACACTATGGATCTGTATAGAGGGAAATAATGGGGTAAATGTGGACACTATGGATGTGTAGAATGAGGTAATGGGGAAATGTGGACACAATGGATGTGTAGAATGAGGTAATGGGGTAAATGTGGACACAATGGATCTATAGAGGGAAATAATGGGGGAAATGTGGACACTATGGATCTATATAGAGGGAAATAATGGGGGAAATGTGGACACAATGGATGTGTAGAGGAAAATAATGGGGTAACTAGGGACACAATGGATGTGTAGATGGAAATAATGGGGTAAATGTGGACACTATGGATGTGTAGAATGAGGTAATGGGGAAATGTGGATACGATGGATCTTTAGAGGCAAATAATGGGGGAAATGTGGACACGATGGATGTGTAGAATGAGGGGGAAAAAGAACAAAAGTAAGTATGTAATAAGGGCAATGGCACACCAAGAATAGGAGAGAAATAAAAATTTCTTTATTTAACAAACCATTGAAACATACAGGAAAAACACTTGAAAAAAGTTAAAAGCACTTAAAAAACAGAACAAGAGACCATGAACGTAATCATGTGCTCAGGGCCAATAGTGGAGAATTATAAACTCCAGATAAATGTCTCATATCCCATCCAGAAGCAAAATGCTAGTCCCCTCACACCAGAAAAAACCTAAGTAACAAATCAATAAATATGTATACAAACAAAGTGCAAATGCATGAGAGAATACAGCACCCTATATGAGCCCCTACAAAAGGTGTACTAAGATTCCCTGGTATATCTAAGTATAAATAAACACCATATCCTTCAATCCTGGAATAAACACATACAGGGAATCATTGCACAATGCCTATGGCGAATAAAGAGTAGGGAAAATAATAAACAAAGGACATGCAGCACCTAAAAAAAGGACCTAGATGAAATAAGGTACAAGAGACCTAGGGACAATGATGGTGAAAAACAGAGGGGGGGGGGGGGGGGGGGGGAGACAAGTAACCAATAGCTATAAAAAGTCTACCAATATTAGAAAATGCAAGTACATCATGAACAGTGCTAATAAATAAAATATAAATAAATACTACTAGGTGATTTGTAAATAGCATCACAATAATATAAAGTGCCATTGTGCTGTGACAAACAACATAGAGGTGTAACATACAAAAAACAACATGACACACAAAGGGTATGTATATATGCATATATATATGAAATCATATGTCATGACGTGATAAATTGCCAAGGAAAATAAATAGGCAAATGAAAAAATATATATATGTAATATGATGCACATAGATCTAGTCATAGACATTGACTAGGTGTGATATAGTCAAGACATTCCTACTGTAAAGAAAGAAGCCATACATAGACAATAATCCGAAAAAGAATTTTTGTGTAGAATGAGATAATGGGGAAATGTGGACACAATGGATCTATAGAGGGAAATAATGGGGATAAATGTGAACATGATGAATGTGTATAGGGAAATGATGGGGTAAATGTGGACACTATGGATCTATATAAAGGGAAATAATGGGGTAAATGTGGACACAATGGATCTATAGACTGAGATAATGGGGGAAATGTGGACACAATGGATCTGTAGACTGAGATAATGGGGGAAATGTGGACACAATGGATCTATAGAGGGAAATAATGGGGTAAATGTGGACATTATGAATCTGTAGACTGAGATAATGGGGTAAATGTGGACATGATGGATGTGTAAACTGAGATAATGGGGAAATGTGGACATTATGAATCTCTAGACTGAGATAATGGGGTAAATGTGGACATTATGGATCTGTAGACAGAGATAATGGGGGAAATGTGGACATGATGGATGTGTAAACTGAGATAATGGGGAAATGTGGACACGATAGATCTGTAGACTGACATAATGATGGAAATGTGGATACGATGGATCTATAGACTGACATAATGATGGAAATGTGGATACGATGGATCTATAGACTGACATAATGATGGAAATGTGGATACGATGGATCTATAGACTGACATAATGGGGGAAATGTGGACATAAGGAATCTGTAGATTGAGAAAATGGGGTAAACGTGGACACAATGGATCTGTAGACTGAAATAATGGGGGAAATGTGGACACAATGGATTTGTAGACTGAGATAATGGGGGAAATATGGACACGATGGATCCATGGAGGAAAATAATGGGGTAAATGTGGACACAATGGGGGAGATTTATCAAAGGGTGTAAAATTTAGACTGGGGCAAACTACCCACAGCAACCAATCACAGCTCAGCTTTAGGCAGTGCTGAAAGGAAAGCTGAGCTGTGATTGGTTGCTGTGGGCAGTTTGCACCAGTCTAAATTTTACACCCTTTGATAAATCTCCCCCAATGGATCTGTAGACTGAGATAATGGGGTACATGTGGACACAATGGATCTGTAGACTGAGATAATGGGGGAAATGTGGACACAATGGATCTATAGAGAGAAATAATGGGGTAAATGTGGACACAATGGATGTGTAGACTGAGATAATGGATGTGTAGATGGAAATAATGGGGTAAATGTGGACATGATGGATGTGTAGAGGGAAATAATGGGGTAAATGTGGACACAATGGATCTGTAGACTGAGATAATGGGGTACATGTGGACACAATGGATCTGTAGACTGAGATAATGGGGGAAATGTGGACATAATGGATCTATAGAGAGAAATAATGGGGGAAATGTGGACACAATGGATGTGTAGACTGAGATAACGGGGTAAATGTGAACACAATGGATGTGTAGAGGGAAATAATGGGGTAAATAGGGACACAATGGATCTGTAGACTGAGATAATGGATGTGTAGATGGAAATAATGGGGTAAATGTGGACATGATGGATGTGTAGAGGGAAATAATGGGGTAAATGTGGACACAATGGATCTGTAGACTGAGATAATGGGGTACATGTGGACACAATGGATCTGTAGACTGAGATAATGGGGAAAATGTGGACATAATGGATCTATAGAGAGAAATAATGGGGGAAATGTGGACACAATGGATCTATAGAGGGAAATAATGGGGTATATGTGGACACAAGGGATGTGTAGATGGAAATAATGGGGTAAATGTGGAAATGATGGATGTGTAGAGGTAAATAATGGGGTAAATGTGGACACTATGGATCTATATAAAGGGAAATAATGGGGTAAATGTGGACACAATGGATGTGTAGGCTGAGATAATGGGGTAAATGTGGACACAATGGATCTATAGACTGAGATAATGGGGTAAATGTAGACACAATGGATGTGTAGGCTGAGATAATGGGGTAAATGTGGACACAATGGATCTATAGAGGGAAATAATGGGGTAAATGAGGACACAATGGATGTGTAGAGGGAAATAATGGGGTAAATGTGGACACAATGGATCTATAGAGGGAAATAATGGGGTAAATGTGGACACAATGGATCTATAGAGGGAAATAATGGGGTAAATGTGGACACAATAGATGTGTAGAGGGAAATAATGGGGTAAATGTGGACACAATGGATCTATAGAGGGAAATAATGGGGTAAATGTGGACACAATGGATCTATAGAGGGAAATAATGGGGTAAATGTGGACACAATAGATGTGTAGAGGGAAATAATGGGGTAAATGTGGACACAATGGATGTGTAGATGGAAATAATGGGGTAAATGTGGACACTATGGATCTATATAGAGGGAAATAATGGGGTAAATGTGGACACTATGGATGTGTAGAATGAGGTAATGGGGAAATGTGGATACGATGGATCTTTAGAGAGAAATAATGGGGGAAATGTGGACACGATGGATGTGTAGAATGAGGGGGAAAAAGAACAAAAGTAAGTATGTAATAAGGGCAATGGCACACCAAGAATAGGAGAGAAATAAAAATTTCTTTATTTAACAAACCATTGAAACATACAGGAAAAACACTTGAAAAAAGTTAAAAGCACTTAAAAAACAGAACAAGAGACCATGAACGTAATCATGTGCTCAGGGCCAATAGTGGAGAATTATAAACTCCAGATAAATGTCTCATATCCCATCCAGAAGCAAAATGCTAGTCCCCTCACACCAGAAAAAACCTAAGTAACAAATCAATAAATATGTATACAAACAAAGTGCAAATGCATGAGAGAATACAGCACCCTATATGAGCCCCTACAAAAGGTGTACTAAGATTCCCTGATATATCTAAGTATAAATAAACACCATATCCTTCAATCCTGGAATAAACACATACAGGGAATCATTGCACAATGCCTATGGCGAATAAAGAGTAGGGAAAATAATAAACAAAGGACATGCAGCACCTAAAAAAAGGACCTAGATGAAATAAGGTACAAGAGACCTAGGGACAATGATGGTGAAAAACAGAGGGGGGGGAGACAAGTAACCAATAGCTATAAAAAGTCTACCAATATTAGAAAATGCAAGTACATCATGAACAGTGCTAATAAATAAAATATAAATAAATACTACTAGGTGATTTGTAAATAGCATCACAATAATATAAAGTGCCATTGTGCTGTGACAAACAACATAGAGGTGTAACATACAAAAAACAACATGACACACAAAGGGTATGTATATATGCATATATATATGAAATCATATGTCATGACGTGATAAATTGCCAAGGAAAATAAATAGGCAAATGAAAAAATATATATATGTAATATGATGCACATAGATCTAGTCATAGACATTGACTAGGTGTGATATAGTCAAGACATTCCTACTGTAAAGAAAGAAGCCATACATAGACAATAATCCGATAATAAAGAATTTTTGTGTAGAATGAGATAATGGGGAAATCTGGACACAATGGATCTATAGAGGGAAATAATGGGGATAAATGTGAACATGATGAATGTGTATAGGGAAATGATGGGGTAAATGTGGACACTATGGATCTATATAAAGGGAAATAATGGGGTAAATGTGGACACAATGGATCTATAGAGGGAAATAATGGGGTAAATGTGGACACAATGGATGTGTATAGGGAAATAATGGGGTAACTAGGGACACAATGGATCTATAGAGGGAAATAATGGGGGAAATGTGGACACTATGGATCTATATAAAGGGAAATAATGGGGTAAATGTGGACACAATGGATGTGAAGAGGGAAATGATGGGGTAAATGTGGATATGATGGATTAACAGCGGAAATAATGGGTTAAATGTGGACACGATGGATCTATAGACTGAGATAATGGGGTAAATGTGGACATGATTGATCTGTAGATAATGGAGTAAATGTGGACACGATGGATCTGTAGATTGGGATGATGGGGCAGTATATCCATGTGGTGGCTCTCCCAATTGAGATAATGGGATAAATGTTGGCATTAAGACTCTATAGATTGGGTTGATGGGATAAATGTTGAGGTAATGGCCCTATAGATTGGGGTGATGGGATGAATGTGGACATGGTGGACCTATAGATTGGAGTGATGGGATGAATGTGGACATGGTGGACCTATAGATTGGAGTGATGGGATGAATGTGGATATGGTGGACCTATAGATTGGGGTGATGGGATGAATATGGACGTGGGAGACGTATAGATTGGGGTGATGGGATGAATGTGGACGTGGTGGACGTATAGATTGGGGTGATGGGATGAATGTGGATATGGTGGACCTATAGATTGGGGTGATGGGATAAATGTGGACCTATAGACTGAGATGATAGATCTTCACCTGATAGTGATAGAAATATATGTTGTATTATGATGATCAGGCTATATGGGCTAACTCATGTGGCAGACACGATATTAGTGACAGTCGCCATACTATTAATATATGACATATATATCGTAACTTATTACTAGTTCCCCCTATGACATCACTCTGTGGAGTCATCACTTGGCTTGAGATCCCTGGACCCGTTCCTGTTACCCGGGGTTATTATTAGTGCGGCCCTGTCTAAAGCGCCATCTCTGGCACTGTTGGGGTTAAGCGTCTCTCGTGGTGCTCGGAGTCGTCCTGTAACAATGTTGGGCTTATTCCAGTGGTTTTACTCATATCACTGTAATTTTTATAGCATTTGTGAGCTATTACTGAGCACAGCCGAGAACACTCACTTATATCTCCTAATAAGGCGAGCAGACATCTCCGATAATGTCCCTCACACTACATGTTCCCAAAGCCCCGGACCCTGCTGGGGAGATACCAAGAGAGTGACATCACCGCCTGGTGTATATATATATATATATATATATGTGTGTCTATACCGTACATCAATGGACAATGGGAAGACTACAGGCTATACATTTACTGCCAAAGAGCAAGAGGGCTTCCCTCACTATAGGAGCAGTGTTATAGTAGTTATATTCTTGTATATAGGAGCAGTATTATAGTAGTTATATTCCTGTATATAGGGAGCAGTATTATAGTAGTTATATTCCTGTATATAGGAGCAGTATTATAGTAGTTATATTCTTGTATATAGGAGCAGTATTATAGTAGTATATCCCTGTATATAGGAGCAGTATTGTAGCAGTTATATTCTTGTATATAGGAGCAGTATTATAGTAGTTATATTCCTGTATATAGGAGCAGTATTATAGTAGTTATATTCTTGTATATAGGAGCAGTATTATAGTAGTATATCCCTGTATATAGGAGCAGTATTGTAGCAGTTATATTCTTGTATATAGGAGCAGTATTATAGTAGTTATATTATTGTATATAGGAGCAGTATTATAGTAGTTATATCCCTGTATATAGGAGCAGTATTATAGTAGTTATATCCCTGTATATAGGGGGCAGTATTATAGTAGTTATATCCCTTTATATAGGAGCAGTATTATAGTAGTTATATCCCTGTATATAGGGGGCAGTATTATAGTAGTTATATCCCTTTATATAGGAGCAGTATTATAGTAGTTATATTCCTGTATATAGGAGCAGTATTATAGTAGTATATTCCTGTATATAGGGGCAGTATTATAGTAGTTATATTCCTGTATATAGGAGCAGTATTATAGTAGTTATATTCCTGTATATAAGAGCAGTATTATAGTAGTTATATTCCTGTATATAGGGGGCAGTATTATAGTAGTTATATTCCTGTATATAGGAGCAGTATTATAGTAGTTATATTCCTGTATATAGGAGCAGTATTATAGTAGTTATATTCCTGTATATAGGGGCAGTATTATAGTAGTAATATTCTTGTATATAGGAGCAGTATTATAGTAGTTATATTCTTGTATATAGGAGGCAGTATTATAGTAGTTATATTCCTGTATATAGGAGCAGTATTATAGTAGTTATATTCCTGTATATAGGAGCAGTATTATAGTAGTTATATTCCTGTATATAGGGGCAGTATTATAGTAGTTATATCCCTGTATATAGGAGCGGTATTATAGTAGTTATATTCCTGTATATAGGAGCAGTATTATAGTAGTATATTCCTGTATATAGGAGCAGTATTATAGTAGTTATATCCCTGTATATAGGGGGCAGTATTATAGTAGTTATAGTCCTGTATATAGGAGCAGTATTATAGTAGTTATATTCCTGTATATAGGGGCAGTATTATAGTAGTTATATTCCTGTATATAGGAGCAGTATTATAGTAGTTATATTCCTGTATATAGGGGGCAGTATTATAGTAGTTATATTCCTGTATATAGGGGTAGTATTATAGCAGTTATATTCCTGTATATAGGAGCAGTATTATAGTAGTTATATTCCTGTATATAGGAGCAGTATTATAGTAGTTATATTCCTGTATATAGGAGCAGTATTATAGTAGTTATATCCCTGTATATAGGAGCAGTATTATAGTAGTTATATTCCTGTATATAGGAGCAGTATTATAGTAGTTATATTCCTGTATATAGTGAGCAGTATTATAGTAGTTATATTCCTGTATATAGTGAGCAGTATTATAGCAGTTATATTCCTGTATATAGGGGCAGTATTATAGTAGTTATATTCCTGTATATAGGAGCAGTATTATAGTAGTTATATTCCTGTATGTAGGGGCAGTATTATAGCAGTTATATTCCTGTATGTAGGGGCAGTATTATAGCAGTTATATTCCTGTATGTAGGGGCAGTATTATAGCAGTTATATTCCTGTATATAGGGGCAGTATTATAGCAGTTATATTCCTGTATATAGGAGCAGTATTATAGTAGTTATATTCCTGTATATAGGAGCAGTATTATAGTAGTTATATTCCTGTTTATAGGGGGCAGTATTATAGTAGTATATTC
Organism: Dendropsophus ebraccatus; assembly: GCF_027789765.1. NCBI lineage: Eukaryota > Metazoa > Chordata > Amphibia > Anura > Hylidae > Dendropsophus > Dendropsophus ebraccatus. The sequence goes on along the minus strand of NC_091460.1, from coordinate 6,007,328 downwards.
CTGTATATAGGGAGCAGTATTATAGTAGTTATATTCCTGTATGTAGGGGCAGTATTATAGCAGTTATATTCCTGTATATAGGGGCAGTATTATAGTAGTTATATTCCTGTATATAGGAGCAGTATTATAGTAGTTATATTCCTGTATATAGGAGCAGTATTATAGTAGTTATATTCCTGTATATAGGAGCAGTATTATAGTAGTTATATTCCTGTATATAGGAGCAGTATTATAGTAGTTATATTCCTGTATATAGGGGCCGTATTATAGTAGTTATATTCCTGTATATAGGAGCAGTATTATAGTAGTTATATTCCTGTATATAGGAGCAGTATTATAGTAGTTATATTCCTGTATATAGGAGCAGTATTATAGTAGTATATCCCTGTATATAGGAGTAGTATTATAGTAGTATATTCCTGTATATAGGAGCAGTATTATAGTAGTTATATTCCTGTATATAGGAGCAGTATTATAGTAGTTATATTCCTGTATATAGGAGCAGTATTATAGTAGTTATATTCCTGTATATAGGGGTAGTATTATAGCAGTTATATTCCTGTATATAGGGGCAGTATTATAGTAGTTATACTTCTGTAGAGGGGAGAAGACGAGGGCAGGGCAGGAAGGGTGTTAGCACTGGTAGACACCACTGGGTGGGGTTAGGGTGGTATTCAGGTGTGTGGTGGTAGATAGTAGATATAATATGATGACTGCAGGAAATGACATTGCATGAGTTTCCTAATAAGAGATGTGAGCGGCTGATGTCATCATATATCAGGTTATATTTCTGGCCACCATCCTAAAGGAGATGATGCTATGTTGTGTTTTCCACATGATACTGTATCCATGTAATAAAGGGAAGGAGGGGAGAAGTGACAGGACGGACCCCCCCGGATGTGGTGGTGTGAGGAGCAGGGGGGTGGTATTTGCTCCTGGGCCCCTCTGCTGAATGTGCCCCTTCCCCTCTATGTGCCCTATGAAAGTTTTATAGGAAAATAAAGACAAATGATGCAGACACTGAATACAACATCAAAGGCTTCTAGTAAGTTTCCTCCCATGAGAACCAGGTGGAGGCCATGACAGATGGGAAGGGGCAGGAACATGTGTTACTCATCTCCCCACAGTGTCGGGGATTCCCACTAAGCTGAGGGGCTGCTGACAAGTTCTAGAACGTTCTGATACTCTTCATGGTGCAGCTTCTCATCATATTCAAGAAATGAGTTTACAGTCAGCGACTGAGGACATTCTAGACAATGCTCTGTGAGCTCCAGACTGATACATTGTACATAGGTAGTCCTGCTCTCAGCTGTATCCAGTGTAGACAATGCTCTGTGAGCTCCAGACTGATACATTGTACATAGCTAGTCCTGCTCTCAGCTGTATCCAGTGTAGACAATGCTCTGTGAGCTCCAGACTGATACATTGTACATAGCTAGCCCTGCTCTGTATCCAGTAAAGACAATGCTCTGTGAGCTCCAGACTGATACATTGTACATAGCTAGTCCTGCTCTCAGCTGTATCCAGTGTAGACAATGCTCTGTGAGCTCCAGACTGATACATTGTACATAGCTAGTCCTGCTCTCAGCTGTATCCAGTGTAGACAATGCTCTGTGAGCTCCAGACTGATACATTGTACATAGCTAGCCCTGCTCTGTATCCAGTGTAGACAATGCTCTGTGAGCTCCAGACTGATACACTGTAGAAAATGACCTTATGCAGCTGTTCAACATGGTGAGAATAAGTACTTCATATTCATTAACTTTCACTGATAGCAACGGAACAGATCAGCAGGAAGAAGGTCAGATGGACAATAAGATCCAGAAGCCCATGCCCCCCCCTTCCCCCCGGACCATAGAAGGGTGCACCCTGTGAGATGTGTATGGGGGGTGCACCCTGTGAGATGTGTATGGTGGGCACCCTGTGAGATGTGTATGGGGGGGGGCACCCTGTGAGATGTGTATGGGGGGTGCACCCTGTGAGATGTGTATGGGGGGTGCACCCTGTGAGATGTGTATGGTGGGCACCCTGTGAGATGTGTATGGGGGGGTGCACCCTGTGAGATGTGTATGGGGGGTGCACCCTGTGAGATGTGTATGGGGGGTGCACCCTGTGAGATGTGTATGGGGGGGGGCACCCTGTGAGATGTGTATGGGGGGGGGCACCCTGTGAGATGTGTATGGGGGGGGGCACCCTGTGAGATGTGTATGGGGGGTGCACCCTGTGAGATGTGTATGGGGGGTGCACCCTGTGAGATGTGTATGGTGGGCACCCTGTGAGATGTGTATGGGGGGGGGCACCCTGTGAGATGTGTATGGGGGGTGCACCCTGTGAGATGTGTATGGGGGGTGCACCCTGTGAGATGTGTATGGGGGGTGCACCCTGTGAGATGTGTATGGGGGGTGCACCCTGTGAGATGTGTATGGGGGGTGCACCCTGTGAGATGTGTATGGGGGGTGCACCCTGTGAGATGTGTATGGGGGGTGCACCCTGTGAGATGTGTATGGGGGGGTGCACCCTGTGAGATGTGTATGGGGGGTGCACCCTGTGAGATGTGTATGGGGGGTGCACCCTGTGAGATGTGTATGGGGGGGTGCACCCTGTGAGATGTGTGTGGGGGGGCACCCTGTGAGATGTGTATGGGGGTGCACCCTGTGAGATGTGTATGGGGGGGTGCACCCTGTGAGATGTGTGTGGGGGGGCACCCTGTGAGATGTGTATGGGGGGTGCACCCTGTGAGATGTGTATGGGGGGTGCACCCTGTGAGATGTGTATGGGGGGGGTGCACCCTGTGAGATGTGTATGGGGGGGTGCACCCTGTGAGATGTGTATGGGGGGTGCACCCTGTGAGATGTGTATGGGGGGGTGCACCCTGTGAGATGTGTATGGGGGGTGCACCCTGTGAGATGTGTATGGGGGGGTACACCCTGTGAGATGTGTATGGGGGGTGCACCCTGTGAGATGTGTATGGGGGGGTGCACCCTGTGAGATGTGTATGGGGGGTGCACCCTGTGAGATGTGTATGGGGGGGTGCACCCTGTGAGATGTGTATGGGGGGGTGCACCCTGTGAGATGTGTATGGGGGGGTGCACCCTGTGAGATGTGTATGGGGGGGTACACCCTGTGAGATGTGTATGGGGGGGTGCACCCTGTGAGATGTGTATGGGGGGTGCACCCTGTGAGATGTGTATGGGGGGGTGCACCCTGTGAGATGTGTATGGGGGGGTGCACCCTGTGAGATGTGTATGGGGGGGGGGGGGGTGCACCCTGTGAGATGTGTATGGGGGGGGGGGGTGCACCCTGTGAGATGTGTATGGGGGGGTGCACCCTGTGAGATGTGTATGGGGGGTGCACCCTGTGAGATGTGTATGGGGGGTGCACCCTGTGAGATGTGTATGGGGGGGTACACCCTGTGAGATGTGTATGGGGGGTGCACCCTGTGAGATGTGTATGGGGGGGTGCACCCTGTGAGATGTGTATGGGGGGGGGGGGGGGTGCACCCTGTGAGATGTGTATGGGGGGTGCACCCTGTGAGATGTGTATGGGGGGTGCACCCTGTGAGATGTGTATGGGGGGGGTGCACCCTGTGAGATGTGTATGGGGGGTGCACCCTGTGAGATGTGTATGGGGGGTGCACCCTGTGAGATGTGTATGGGGGGGTGCACCCTGTGAGATGTGTATGGGGGGGTACACCCTGTGAGATGTGTATGGGGGGGTGCACCCTGTGAGATGTGTATGGGGGGGGTGCACCCTGTGAGATGTGTATGGGGGGGCACCCTGTGAGATGCATATGGGGGGGTGCACCCTGTGAGATGTGTATGGGGGGGTGCACCCTGTGAGATGTGTATGGGGGGGTGCACCCTGTGAGATGTGTATGGGGGGGGGGGGGGGGTGCACCCTGTGAGATGTGTATGGGGGGTTGGAGGAGGGGAGGTCCCAGCACAGCAGTAAGGACTGCAGGAAGAAACGCCCCAAGGGGAACTTAAAGGGGCAGTGTCATCCTGCGAGGGTCTGTCCATCATTCGGCTGTCATGAGTCCGGCTTCAGTTCTCGTATATTACATTATCCACAACCGACCGTGAGAACCCAGCAACACGTCCGCCCCCCAAACACTTCCCCGAATCAGGACCTAATGATTTCCATCCAACCTGAGGAAGTGGAGGGGATCGAGTTACAGACGGACGAGCGGCCAGATGTGACTGCAGGACAGAGATCATGGCCAAGGGCGACAGCTGGAGCGCATTATCCGGGGGTACAGGAGGTGTCACCCGAATATTCTGACCCCTCTCACTGCCCTCATGTATCCCTATAGGAAACTGAGATATGGGGAGCTGTATGTGGGGTCTCGCTCTCCTACCTTTACCTCCATGGAAATCTGGGAAACAGTGTGTCACTATCCTGTACCCCAAGTGTCACTATCCTGTACCCCAAGTATCATTATCCTGGGCCCCAAGTGTCACTATCCTGTACCCCAAGTGTCACTATCCTGTACCCCAAGTGTCACTATCCTGTACCCCAAGTGTCACTATCCTGTACCCCAAGTATCATTATCCTGGGCCCCAAGTGTCACCATCCTGTACCCCAAGTGTCACTATCCTGGGCCCCAAGTGTCACTATCCTGTACCCCAAGTGTCACTATCCTGTACCCCAAGTATCATTATCCTGGGCCCCAAGTATCATTATCCTGGGCCCCAAGTGTCACTATCCTGTACCCCAAGTATCATTATCCTGGGCCCCAAGTGTCACTATCCTGTACCCCAAGTGTTACTATCCTGTACCCCAAGTATCATTATCCTGGGCCCCAAGTATCATTATCCTGTACCCCAAGTGTCAGCGTTCCATTATCCTGTACCCCAAGTATCATTATCCTGGGCCCCAAGTGTCACTATCCTGGGCCCCAAGTGTCACTATCCTGGGCCCCAAGTGTCATTATCCTGTACCCCAAGTGTCATTATCCTGTACCCCAAGTGTCAGCGTTCCATTATCCTGTACCCCAGGTGTCACTATCCTGTACCCCAAGTGTCAGCGTTCCATTATCCTGTACCCCAGGTGTCACTATACTGCACCCCAGGTGTCACCCTCCTGTACCCCAAGTGTCATTATCCTGTACCCCAGGTGTCACTATCCTGTACCCCAAGTGTCAGCGTTCCATTATCCTGTACCCCAAGTGTCACTATCCTGTACCCCAAGTGTCAGCGTTCCATTATCCTGTACCCCAGGTGTCACTATCCTGTACCCCAAGTGTCATTATCCTGTACCCCAAGTGTCACTATCCTGTACCCCAAGTGTCAGCGTTCCATTATCCTGTACCCCAGGTGTCACTATCCTGTACCCCAAGTGTCAGCGTTCCATTATCCTGTACTCCCAAGTGTCACTATCCTGTACCCCAAGTGTCAGCGTTCCATTATCCTGTACCCCAGGTGTCACTATCCTGCACCCCAGGTGTCACTATCCTGTACCTCACATGCCAATACTAGGTAGGCTGCATGCAGTGTACGGGTCTGGGCAGGAGATGACTGGCTGTATACGGTGAGGGTCAGGGAAGAGTTAATGTTGGGGTATGTAGTATGAGCGGCGGGGGGCTCGGGGATTTATCTCCACATCTCTTATAATAACAGTCCACTCCCGCCATCACTCGGCCGCGCAGCACGCTCTGTTTACCTGAGTAAAGAACAGCGGCGGAGAAGAAGAAAGGGAGAAAAACAATACAAAGCGCCCGCAGGCGACATCGGTAAACAGTGGGGTCAGTTCCAGCTCCCATAGCAACCAGTCACTGTTCTCATAGCAACCAGTCACAGCTCCCATAGCAACCAGTCACAGCTTCCATAGCAACCAATCAGCTCCCATAACAACCAGTCACTGTTCTCATAGCAACCAGTCACAGCTCCCATAGCAACCAGTCACAGCTCCCATAGCAACCAATCAGCTCCCATAACAACCAGTCACTGTTCTCATAGCAACCAGTCACAGCTCCCATAGCAACCAGTCACTGTTCTCATAGCAACCAGTCACAGCTCCCATAGTAACCAGTCACAGCTCCCATAGCAACCAGTCAAAGCATCCATAACAACCAGTCACTGTTCTCATAGCAACCAGTCACAGCAACCAATCACAGCTCCCATAGCAACCAGTCACAACATCCATAGCAGCCAATCACATTTTACCAGAGCAGGATACAAGATGTATGCTGTGCTGTGATTGGTTGCTATGGGAGCTGTAATTGGTTGCTATGGGTAACAATGGCAGATTAATTTATATACCATTTTGGCAGCATCGGGGCGATACGCCGGGCACACACAGACACGAAGCAGCAGCTGTTACAGGATGGCGGACACCATAACATGAACAAGACGTCCACCATTAACCCAGAGATGGCGCCACACTTATACCAGGCAGTATAACATCTGTGTGCGGCACCGGGTGATACAAGTATCCGAGGAACGTATCACATAATAAATAACCAGGAAGAAGCCGATTATATACATGAGATCAGAGTGAATCGGGGGGGGGGGGGGGGGGGGGGGGGGGGGGATACGTTCCTGCAGATAACAGGATTACAGTGTGAGGAAGAGCAGACGCAGGACCCTCCATCTCCACAGCAACCATCATCATCTGCTGTGACGTCTGCCGGGATAACCGGCTGCCAGACACCATCTGGACTCCACAATGTCTCCGCCAAGTCTCCTCTCCACAATCCGGCTCCTGCCCCCCCCCCCCCCCCAATACACATTACATGGAGACCCCTATCCCCCCCACACACAATACATGGTGACCCCCCCCCCCCCCATAAACGTTACATGGTGACCGCCCCCATACACATTACATGGTGACCCCCCCCCCATACACATTACATGGTGACCCCCCCCCCCATACACATTACATGGTGACCCCCCCCATACACATTACATGGTGACCCCCCCATACACGTTACATGGAGACCCCCCCATACACGTTACATGGAGACCCCCCCATACACATTACATGGTGTACCCCCCCATACACAATACATGGTGACCCCCCCATACACAATACATGGAGACCCCCCCATACACATTACATGAAGACCCCCCCCATACACATTACATGGAGACCCCCCCCATACACATTACATGGAGACCCCCCCATACACATTACATGGAGACCCCCCCCATACACATTACATGGAGACCCCCCCATACACATTACATGGAGACCCCCCCCATACACATTACATGGTGACCCCCCCCCCCATACACATTACATGGTGACAACCCCCATACACATTACATGGTGACAACCCCCATACACGTCACATGGTGATCCCCCCCACACACACACATTACATGGTGACCCCCCCATACATATTACATGGTGACCCCCCCCATACACATTACATGGTGACCCCCCCATACACATCACATGGTGACCCCCCTCATACACATTACACGGTGACCCCCTTTCTATACACAGACCCCTCCTCCGGACCCCTCTGTCCTCCTACTCCCCCAGACCCCTCTGTCCTCCTCCAGACCCCTCTGTCCTCCTCCTCCCCCAGACCCCTCTGTCCTCCTCCTCCCCCAGACCCCTCTGTCCTCCTCCTCCCCCAGACCCCTCTGTCCTCCTCCTCCCCCAGACCCCTCTGTCCTCCTCCTCCAGACTCCTCTATCCTCTTCCTCCTCCAGACCCCTCTGTCCTCCTCCTCCAGACCCCTCTGTCCTCCTCCTCCCCCAGACCCCTCTCTGTCCTCCTCCTCCCCCAGACCCCTCTGTCCTCCTCCTCCCCCAGACCCCTCTGTCCTCCTCCTCCCCCAGACCCCTCTGTCCTCCTCCTCCCCCAGACCCCTCTGTCCTCCTCCTCCCCCAGACCCCTCTGTCCTCCTCCTCTCCCAGAACCCTCTGTCCTGCTCCTCCAGATCCCTCTGTCTTTTTCCCCCAGACCCCTCTGTCCTCCTCCTCCCCAAGACCCCTCTGTCCTCCTCCTCCTCCAGACCCCTCTGTCCTCCTCCTCCCCCAGACCCCTCTGTCCTCCTCCTCCCCAAGACCCCTCTGTCCTCCTCCTCCCCAAGACCCCTCTGTCCTCCTCCTCCTCCAGACCCCTCTGTCCTCCTCCTCCCCCAGACCCCTCTGTCCTCCTCCTCCCCCAGACCCCTCTGTCCTCCTCCTCCCCCAGACCCCTCTGTCCTCCTCCTCTCCCAGAACCCTCTGTCCTGCTCCTCCAGATCCCTCTGTCTTTTTCCTCCAGACCCCTCTGTCCTCCTCCTCCAGACCCCTCTGTCCTCCTCCTCCTCCAGACCCCTCTGTCCTGCTCCTCCAGATCCCTCTGTCTTTTTCCTCCAGAACCCTCTGTCCTCCTCCCCCAGACCCCTCTGTCCTCCTCCTCCTCCAGACCCCTCTGTCCTTCTCCAGACCCCTCTGTCCTCCTCCAGGGGAGTCTATGAAGACAGTTACAGGGATGGGGAATGTGAGGACCCCGCAGCAGTAGGCCGGGGCAGTGTAGCCGGGTGCGGCCCGCTCTCACCCCATGTGTTTATTTACTTTTAAGTCTTTTCTCTCTTTCCTCCTGATGACGTCACAGCTCAGCACCTCACCCGGGATTTAACCCTTGGCGGCCCTGCCCCCCTGGACCCCTTGTAGCTGGCGCTCTCAATGTCTCTTATATAAGGATGCGGCCCGGCCCTTTCCTTGTGTTCCAGACTCCTGGGAGACAATAAGAAATCTCGGCTCATTTCTCAGCATTTGTGTTATTTGGACGACATCCTTATAGTCTCTATAAACAGAGTGGGACCACCGGGGCCACAGAGGAGGGTCCAGAGACTGCCAGGACCGCCGGGGCCACAGAGGAGGGTCCAGAGGCTGCCAGGACCGCCGGGGCCACAGAGGAGGGTCCAGAGACTGCCAGGACCGACGGGGCCACAGAGGAGGGTCCAGAGACTGCCAGGACCGCCGGGGCCACAAAGGAGGGTCCAGAAACTGCCAGGACCGACAGGGCCACAAAGGAGGGTCCAGAGACTGCCAGGACCGCCGGGGCCACAGAGGAGGGTCCAGAGGCTGCCAGGACCGCCGGGGCCACAGAGGAGGGTCCAGAGACTGCCAGGACCGCCGGGGCCACAGAGGAGGGTCCAGAGGCTGCCAGGACCGACGGGGCCACAGAGGAGGGTCCAGAGGCTGCCAGGACCGACGGGGCCACAGAGGAGGGTCCAGAGACTGCCAGGACCGCCGGGGCCACAGAGGAGGGTCCAGAGACTGCCAGGACCGCCGGGGCCACAGAGGAGGGTCCAGAGACTGCCAGGGCCACAGAGGAGGGTCCAGAGGCTGCCAGGGCCACAGAGGAGGGTCCAGAGACTGCCAGGACCGCTGGGGCCACAGAGGAGGGTCCAGAGACTGCCAGGACCGCTGGGGCCACAGAGGAGGGTCCAGAGACTGCCAGGACCGCTGGGGCCACAGAGGAGGGTCCAGAGACTGCCAGGACTGACAGGGCCACAGATTAGGGTCCAGAGACTGCCAGGACCGACGGGGCCACAAAGGAGGGTCCAGAGACTGCCAGGACCGCTGGGGCCACAGAGGAGGGTCCAGAGACTGCCAGGACCGCCGGGGCAACAAAGGAGGGTCCAGAGACTGCCAGGACCGACAGGGACACAAAGGAGGGTCCAGAGACTGCCAGGACCGACAGGGCCACAAAGGAGGGTCCAGAGACTGCCGGGACCGCTGGGGCCACAGAGGAGGGGCCACAGACGAGGGTCCAGAGACTGCCAGGACCGCCAGGGCCACAGAGGAGAGTCCAAAGACTGCCAGGACCGCTGGGGCCACAGAGGAGGGGCCACAGAGGAGGGTCCAGAGACTGCAGGGACAGCAAGGGCCCACATAGGAAAGTCCAGGTACTGTAGGGGCCACAGAGGAGGGTTGAGAGACTGGTGGAACCACCGGGCCACAGAGTAAGGTCCAGAGAGTGCAGGGACCGCCGGGGCCATAGAGGAGGGTCTAGATAGTTCTGGGACTGCTGGGGCCACAGAGGAGGGTCCAGAGACCACCAGGGCCACAGAGGAGGGTCCAGGTACTGTCGAGGCCAGAGAGAAGGGTCCAGAGAGTACAGGGACTGCCAGGGCCACAGAGGAAGGTCCAGAGAGAGCTGGGGCCGCAGAGGAGGGTTCAGAGACCACAGCGGCCACAAAGGAGGGTCCAGAGACTGCCGGAACAATGGGGGCCACAGAGGAGGGTCCAGAAAGCGCCAGGGCCACAGAGGGGAGTCCAAAGACTGCAGGGACAGCCAGGGCAACAGAGGAAGGTCCAGGTACTGCCAGATGAGGGTCCAGAGACTGCCGAAACAATGGGGGCCACAGAGGAGGGTCCAGAGAACGCTGGGGCCACAGAGGAGGGTACAGAGATCACCAGGGCCACAGAAGGGAGTCCAAAGACTGCAGGGACAGCCAGGGCAACAGAGGAAGGTCCAGGTACTGCCAGAGGAGGGTCCAGAGACTGCCAGAACAATAGGGGCCACAGAGGAAGGTCCAGGTACTGCCAGAGGAGGGTCCAGAGACTGCCAGAACAATAGGGGCCACAGGGGAGGGTACAGAGACCATTGGGGCCACAGAGGAGGGTCCAGCACCCCTGCACCAGCCCAGCACCACCTTATCAGTACAGCCCCTATGCACAAGCACAGCAACCCCTAATTAGCACAGCAACCCCTAATCAGCACTCCTTAACAGCACATCCTGCACAGCACATCACTGCCTTATCAGCACAGCCCCCCCTTATCAGCACCCCTTGCACCAGCACAGCACCCCCTGCACAGCATCCCCTTATCAGCACAGCACCCCATTATCAGTACAGCACATCCTGCACAGCACATCACTGCCTTATCAGTACAGCACCCCCTGCACAGCACATCACTGCCTTATCAGTACAGCACCCCCTGCACAGCACATCACTGCCTTATCAGTACAGCACCCCCTGCACAGCACATCACTGCCTTATCAGTACAGCACACCCTGCACAGCACATCACTGCCTTATCAGCACAGCACCCCCTGCACAGCACATCACTGCCTTATCAGTACAGCACCCCCTGCACAGCACATCACTGCCTTATCAGTACAGCACCCCCTGCACAGCACATCACTGCCTTATCAGTACAGCACCCCCTGCACAGCACATCACTGCCTTATCAGTACAGCACCCGCTGCACAGCACATCACTGCCTTATCAGTACAGCACCCCCTGCACAGCACATCACTGCCTTATCAGTACAGCACCCCCTGCACAGCACATCACTGCCTTATCAGCACAGCACCCCCTGCACAGCACATCACTGCCTTATCAGTACAGCACCCCCAGCACAGAACCCCCTTATCAGCACAGCATCCCCTTATCAGCACAGCATCCCCTGCACAGCATCCCCTTATCAGCACAGCACCCCCTGCACAGCACATCACTGCCTTATCAGCACAGCACCCCCTGCACAGCACATCACTGCCTTATCAGTACAGCACCCCCTGCACAGAACCCCCTTATCAGCACAGCACCCCCTGCACAGCACATCACTGCCTTATCAGCACAGCACCCCCTGCACAGCACATTACCCCCCTTATCAGCACAGCACCCCCTGCACAGAACCCCCTTATCAGCACAGCACCCCCTGCACAGCATCTCCTTATCAGCACAGCACCCCCTTATCAGCACAGCACCCCCTGCACAGCATCCCCTTATCAGCACAGCACCCCCTGCACAGCACCGCCTTATCAGCACAGCACCCCCTGCACAGCATCCCCTTATCAGCACAGCACCCCCTGCACAGCATCCCCTTATCAGCACAGCACCCCCTTATCAGCACAGCACCCCCTGCACAGCATCCCCTTATCAGCACAGCACCCCCTGCACAGCACCCCCTTATCAGCACAGCACCCCCTGCACAGCATCCCCTTATCAGCACAGCACCCCCTTATCAGCACAGCACCCCCTGCACAGCATCCCCTTATCAGCACAGCACCCCCTTATCAGCACAGCACCCCCTGCACAGCATCCCCTTATCAGCACAGCACCCCCTTATCAGTACAGCACCCCCTGCTGCTTACTCTTTTCTCTGTGACCTCCATGCCCTCAGCCTCTCACACCCTGTGTCCTTAGCAGGGGAGCTACACAGGGTGTTTTTCTAGAAATATCCCCCAAAAAAACCCATGGCCGACACATACTGTTCTTAAGAAATCGAAAATATTATGCAAAAAGTAAGTGTGAAGAAAATACCTCAGTTACCTTGTTATGCGACCTCAGTGACCTCCGCGCCCGTCCATTCAGCAGCCATTGCACCGTCACCGCCTCACCCGGCGTCTCCCCTGACAAATATAGAAATATAAAGGGTTAATACCGTCTGATTACCCTTATATACCGCCAGAGGATGTCACCTACAACCTTTATCTCTCTTCTACTTATATATTATTTTCTTCCTTAGACTGCACTAAGTATGTAACAGCAGAATAGTGAGTGCAGCTCTGGAGGATGAGAAGTGATGTAACAGCAGAATAGTGAGTGCAGCTCTAGAGGATGAGACATGATGTAAGCAGAATGGTGAGTGCAGCTCTGGAGGATGAGACATGATGTAACAGCAGAATAGTGAGTGCAGCTCTGGCGGATGAGACATGATGTAAGCAGAATGGTGAGTGCAGCTCTAGAGGATGAGACATGATATAAGCAGAATAGTGAGTGCAGCTCTAGAGGATGAGACATGATGTAACAGCAGAATAGTGAGTGCAGCTCTGGAGAATGAGACATGATGTAAGCAGAGTGGTGAGTGCAGCTCTGGAGGATGAGACATGGTGTAACAGCAGAATAGTGAGTGCAGCTCTGGAGGATGAGACATGTAAGCAGAGTGGTGAGTGCAGCTCTGGAGGATGAGACATGGTGTAACAGCAGAATAGTGAGTGCAGCTCTGGAGTATAAGAAATGATGTAACAGCAGAATAGTGAGTGCAGCTCTGGAGGATGAGACATGATGTAACAGCAGAATAGTGAGTGCAGCTCTGGAGGATGAGACATGATGTAACAGCAGAATAGTGAGTGCAGTTCTGGAGGATGAGACATGATGTAACAGCAGAATAGTGAGTGCAGCTCTGGAGGATGAGACATGATGTAACAGCAGAATAATGAGTGCAGCTCTGGAGGATAATAAATCATGTAACAGCAGAATAGTGAGTGCAGCTCTGGAGGATGAGACGTGATGTAACATCAGAATAGTGAGTGCAGCTCTGGAGGATGAGACGTGATGTAACATCAGAATAGTGAGTGCAGCTGTGGAGGATGTGCATGTTGTTGCCTTTTAACAGGAGCTATTAGCCAAGCAATTATCAGCCATAACGGCCAATAATCGGCTAGATACGGACAATAAATACTTGGTGGAATAGGGCTGTAAGAGTAGGCCGAGGTCCTGTCAGTGGACCCCACGCTGAATGCACTGCACATGTTCCATGGGAATGGCATCCCCTGCACGGCCCGCACTGTGACCGCTGCAGGGCGCCAGGCGAGTAATAACACAACCAGCTGCTGACTGTTACTACAGGGTCACACAATCCTCAGATAGGGAAGTGACAACCACCACAGCCCTGCAAACCTCCCAGCACCCTCTGCCTGTTCAGTGTCTGCTCAGAGATTACAGATATGTACACAGTGACCGGGTCTGTACACCAGGAATGAGCTCTACAGTTAGAGTTACATTGTCTGTACAGGCGGTGATATATGGTTGTATCTGTACAGGCGGTGATATATGGTTGTATCTGTACAGGCGGTGATATATGGTTGTATCTGTACAGTCAGTTATTTATGGTTGTATCTGTACAGTCAGAAATATATAGTTGTATCTGTACATTCAGTGATATACAGCTGTATATGTACAGTCAGAAATATATAGTTGTATCTGTACAGTCAGTGATATACGTTGTATCTGTACAGGCGGTAATATATGGTTTTATCTTTACAGTCAGTGATATATGGCTGTATCTGTACAGGCGGTGATATATGGCTGTATCTGTACAGGTGGTGATATATGGCTGTATCTGTACAGTCAGTGATATACGGTTTTATCTGTACAGTCAGTGATATACGGTCATATCTGTACAGTCAGTGATATATGGCTGTATCTGTACAGGCTGTGATATATAGTTGTATCTATATACTCAGCGATATATGGCTGTATCTGTACAGTCAGTGATATATGGCTGTATCTGTACAGGCGGTGATATATGGCTGTATCTGTACAGGCGTGATATATGGCTGTATCTGTACAGGTGGTGATATATGGCTGTATCTGTACAGGCGGTGATATATGGCTGTATCTGTACATTCAGTGATATACAGCTGTATATGTACAGTCAGAAATATATAGTTGTATCTGTACAGTCAGTGATATACGTTGTATCTGAACAGGCGGTAATATATGGTTTTATCTGTACAGTCAGTGATATACGGTCATATCTGTACAGTCAGTGATATATGGCTGTATCTGTACAGTCAGTGATATATGGCTGTATCTGTACAGTCAGTGATATATGGCTGTATCTGTACAGGCTGTGATATATGGCTGTATCTGTACAGGCGGTGATATATGGCTGTATCTGTACAGGGAATGATATGGCTGTATCTGTACAGGCGGTGATATATGGCTGTATCTGTACAGGCGGTGATATATGGCTGTATCTGTACAGGGAGTGATATGGCTGTATCTGTACAAGCGGTGATATATGGCTGTATCTGTACAGGCTGTGATATATGGCTGTATCTGTACAGGCAGTGATATACGGTTGTATCTGTACAGGCGGTGATATATGGCTGTATCTGTACAGTCAGTGATATATGGTTGTATCTGTACAGGTGGTGATATATGGCTGTATCTGTACAGTCAGTGATATATGGTTGTATCTGTACAGGTGGTGATATATGGCTGTATCTGTACAGGCGGTGATATATGGCTGTATCTGTACAGGTGGTGATATATGGCTGTATCTGTACAGGTGGTGATATATGGCTGTATCTGTACAGTCAGTGATATATGGTTGTATCTGTACAGGTGGTGATATATGGCTGTATCTGTACAGGCTGTGATATATGGCTGTATCTGTACAGGTGGTGATATATGGCTGTATCTGTACAGGCTGTGATATATGGCTGTATCTGTACAGGCGGTGATATATGGCTGTATCTGTACAAGCGGTGATATATGGCTGTATCTGTACAGGCTGTGATATATGGCTGTATCTGTACAGGCAGTGATATACGGTTGTATCTGTACAGGCGGTGATATATGGCTGTATCTGAACAGTCAGTGATATATGGTTGTATCTGTACAGGTGGTGATATATGGCTGTATCTGTACAGGCTGTGATATATGGCTGTATCTGTACAGGTGGTGATATATGGCTGTATCTGTACAGGCGGTGATATATGGCTGTATCTGTACAGGCGGTGATATATGGCTGTATCTGTACAGGCAGTGATATATAGTTGTATCTATATACTCAGCGATATGGTTGTATTTGTACAGTCACTATTTTGCAGCGGAGAAGGAAGGAAGATGACAGCAGAATGTGATGAGCTTGCAGTGATGGTCGGGGCAGGTGCTGGGCAGGATGCAGCTGTCTCTTGTGTTGGGGTATAGGAGGATCCCATAGAGGAACCGAGCAGCGTCCGTTGCGGACAGCTTTATTTACTCATCAGATTAACCCTTCCGTTGCTGCTTGCAGCTATATAAGCATCTATACGGTGTGGTAATGTCGGGAGGATGTGTATAGTGGATAATCATGGTGGGAATGTCCCGGAAGTTAGTATTACAGGGTATACAAGGTGAAGTCTACAGCTGGGGGGCGAGTGTAAGGTCAGAGGGGCAACTTGTCTCCTGGGACCTAATGTAATATCACCGGGGCCCCCTTATATTGCACTGGGGTCTATGGGTCACTGTGACCCCCCCTGTATGAGACCTCCATGTCCTGCCATAGGGTCACTCCAGGCTCCATCATCTACACATAAGCAAATACAGTCAAGAATTAAAAAGGTGGTTCTGTTCCTGACATGGACAGAGGGGGCAGTAGAGAGCACTGAGTCAGACTGGAAAGAATACACCACTTCCTGCAGGACATACAGCAGCTGATAAGTACTGGAAGAATACATATTTTTTAATACAAGTAACTTACAAATCTATAAAAATTTCTGACACCAGATGATTTGAAAAAAAAAACAAAAAAAAACAACAACATTTTTTGGTGATGGATAAATGATAAAACCGCCATCCGGTGAATGAGCAGGAAGAGGCGACCGCTGCAGATCAGTACGTATAGGTTACTAACGGGAGGTGTCACAAAAACAGGAAAAGCAATAGGGGTTAGAGGTCGGTGTGTGGTCACAGCCGTGTTCTCACCTCTGACAGGGACACCGCACGCCTGGTGCCTCAGAGACACTTACACCCACACTCCGGCTGTCCTCATCTGACTGATCTCTCAGGACTTCATATTCCATAGTAAGATGACCCCCCAGCACATGGCACCTGTCATACTGCGGAAAATAATCCGCATATTGTTAGCGAGGCAAAGCGGGGGGCAGCTCAGCCTGTGGGGAGGGGGTCAGCTCTATCCCCCCTGTGGGACTGTGTATGTATGTAAGTAGAGGCCTGGCACTAACATGGTGATTGACAAGGGACACACCCGGTGCCCCTGTACTGTGCCATCACACCGGGACCAGCCTGGTGCCCATGTTCCTGGCATGGACAAAGGTGGCAGGAGAGAGTACTTTGAGACTGAAGAGAACACAACACTTCCAGCAGCTGATAAGTACTGGAAGATTTTTAAATAGACATAAATGAGATGTATATAACTTTCTGATACCAGGTGATTTAAAAACTTTTTCCCCCTTTAATAGTTAGAGAAGTCGGTAGTTCTGTGTGTTCTGTCTTACTCCAGGGGGGGTGGGGTGGGGTGGGGCGGCTACAGATCTAACAGGATCAGCGCCGATTAGGGGGATTAGATGAGGATAAGTCATCGCTCTTATACAGGGGTCTCCTACTCCGCCATCCAGGGGCAGCAGGTCACTTTACTGGAATCTACACATTTTCCACCAGATCTGATAGAACTGCGACCGTATATAGAAGGATCAGTGATCAGCGATGAGTCACATGACATCCGGATGATCAGATACTGAACATGACCTCATCACCAGTCATCACCCCCCCCCCCCCCCCTCTAGCTCTGGTCAGGAGTGCTCGCAGTTAAAGGGACATTTGCAAAACCCAGGAGACCAGCAGGGCCACCCGGTGCTGCAAATGATGACGGCTCAGGGGGCCCAGTGTATTGCAGGAGCAGGCCATGGGGTCCCCTGATGCGGCGGGCCCCATAGCAGCCGCTATGGCTGCTATAGTGGTAGTTACGCCCCTGATATACACACACATATATATACTAGTCTAGGTGAGGAACGGCCATAAACCGCCCCTGTTGTGCGCCGTACCTTTAAATGAGTTGCCCCAGGCATTTGCCCTGGTGGCCTATGTGGTATTTTCAGTGAATTTTCTGCTAATTTCCCCTCTAAGCTCCTGAGTGTTTGTAGGAGACGGATGACACATTGTCCGCAGCGCCGTGACTCACCGTGACCCGTCCACCATACCTGTAATTATACCGGGGGAGGGGAGACCACTGCCTGCTGTGTATATATATATATCCTGCTGTATACAGTACACATCTGCAGCACATCTCTCCTGTCAGTGTAGGCAATGCTCTGTGAGCTGTACACATCTGCAGCACATCTCTCCTGTCAGTGTAGGCAATGCTCTGTGAGCTGTACACATCTGCAGCACATCTCTCCTGTCAGCGTAGGCAATGCTCTGTGAGCTGTACACATCTGCAGCACATCTCTCCTGTCAGTGTAGGCAATGCTCTGTGAGCTGTACACATCTGCAGCACATCTCTCCTGTCAGTGTAGGCAATGCTCTGTGAGCTGTACACATCTGCAGCACATCTCTCCTGTCAGTGTAGGCAATGCTCTGTGAGCTGTACACATCTGCAGCACATCTCTCCTGTCAGTGTGAACAATGCTTTGTTGTCTGGGGGTGATAGTCGCCCCCCATGATTCTGTTATATGGTGGGTGGGGGGTCCCGATGTGATAGTCGCCCTCATTCCCAGGACCGGAACAGGGGGTTGCATGGTGGCGGCCCCTTTAACCCTTTCCTCCTCTGCTCTCAGGCCTCTATAAATAGCTGTGGGGAGGGGGCTTGTTGTTCTATATGAGGGGAGGTCAGGCGACGGCTCCGGAGGGTTATACCAATTATAGCTTCTTTATGAGAAAGAATGCAGGACTAATGGCTTCCTGTACAGAGGGACCCCCACCCCTCCAGCATCAGGGGTCTATATCATATACAGTACCGGGACCCCCACCCCTCCAGCATCAGGGGTCTATATCATATACAGTACCAGGACCCCCACCCCTCCAGCATCAGGGGTCTATATCATATACAGGACCCCCACCCCTCCAGCATCAGGGGTCTATATCATATACAGGACCGGGACCCCCACCCCTCCAGCATCAGGGGTCTATATCATATACAGTACCAGGACCCCCACCCCTCCAGCATCAGGGGTCTATATCATATACAGGACCCCCACCCCTCCAGTATCAGGGGTCTATATCATATACAGGACCCCCACCCCTCCAGCATCAGGGGTCTATATCATATACAGGACCCCCACCCCTCCAGCATCAGGGGTCTATATCATATACAGGACCCCCACCCCTCCAGCATCAGGGGTCTATATCATATACAGGACCCCCACCCCTCCAGCATCAGGGGTCTATATCATATACAGGACCCCCACCCCTCCAGCATCAGGGGTCTATATCATATACAGGACCAGGACCCCCACCCCTCCAGCATCAGGGGTCTATATCATATACAGGACCGGGACCCCCACCACTTCAGCATCAGGGGTCTATATCATATACAGGACCCCCACCCCTCCAGCATCAGGGGTCTATATCATATACAGGACCCCCACCCCTCCAGCATCAGGGGTCTATATCATATACAGGACTGGGACCCCCACCCCTCCAGCATCAGGGGTCTATATCATACAGGACCGGGACCCCCCACCCCTCCAGCATCAGGGGTCTATATCATATACAGGACCCCCACCCCTCCAGCATCAGGGGTCTATATCATATACAGGACCGGGACCCCCCACCCCTCCAGCATCAGGGGTCTATATCATATACAGGACCCCCCACCCCTCCAGCATCAGGGGTCTATATCATATACAGGACCGCCCCACCCCTCCAGCATCAGGGGTCTATATCATATACAGGACCGGGACCCCCCACCCCTCCAGCATCAGGGGTCTATATCATATACAGGACCGGGACCCCCACCCCTCCAGCATCAGGGGTCTATATCATATACAGGACCGGGACCCCCCCACCATCAGGGGTCTATATCATATACAGGAACGGGACCCCCCCACCATCAGGGGTCTATATCATATACAGGACCCCCACCCCTCCAGCATCAGGCGTCTATATCATATACAGGACCCCCACCCCTCCAGCATCAGGGGTCTATATCATATACAGGACCGGGACCCCCACCACTTCAGCATCAGGGGTCTATATCATATACAGGACCCCCACCCCTCCAGCATCAGGGGTCTATATCATATACAGGACCGGGACCCCCACCACTTCAGCATCAGGGGTCTATATCATATACAGGACCCCCACCCCTCCAGCATCAGGCGTCTATATCATATACAGGGCCCCCACCCCTCCAGCATCAGGGGTCTATATCATATACAGGACCGGGACCCCCACCCCTCCAGCATCAGGGGTCTATATCATATACAGGACCGGGACCCCCACCCCTCCAGCATCAGGGAGCCCATAGGTTTCTCTGGCACAGAATAAGTTGTATAGTGACCCTGTTCGGCCCTCGTGGCCTGGGGAGACCCCCGGTCTCCCCATGATGGGCGGGGTCCACGTGGCCTCCTGCTGGTTGTTTGCACAGAACAAAGGGGGACTTGTCCCATGTGGCGGTAACAGACATAACATTGTTCTAGGGCGGCCGAGCCCCCGGGGGGCGCTGTACTGGCAGCGGTCATAAGACAAAGACACTCCTGGGTCACATGGACACTAGGGGCCGTGTGACGTCTACACCCAGGGTCCCCACTTAAAGGGCCTTTCCATCTCTGTCTGCAGTCAGCATCCCTGTATAGATAGCTATCCCCCATAGGAGAAGGTGACAACCCCAAACAGGGAGATGGATGATAGAGAAGCCAGGAGGATAAGTCAAAGGAGGAAAGAAGGGTCCAAAGGAGGACCGAGGGGTCCGGAGGAGGAGGAGGACCGAGGGGTCCGGAGGAGGAGGAGGACCGAGGGGTCCGGAGGAGGAGGAGGACCGAGGGGTCCGGAGGAGGAGAAGGACCGAGGGGTCCGGAGGAGGAGGAGGACCGAGGGGTCCGGAGGAGGACCGAGGGGTCCGGAGGAGGAGGAGGACCGAGGGGTCCGGAGGAGGAGGAGGACCGAGGGGTCCGGAGGAGGACAGAGGGGTCCGGAGGAGGAGGAGGACCGAGGGGTCCGGAGGAGGAGGAGGACAGAGGGGTCCGGAGGAGGAGGACAGAGGGGTCCGGAGGAGGACCGAGGGATCCGGAGGAGGAGGAGGACCGAGGGGTCCGGAGGAGGAGGAGGACCGAGGGGTCCCGAGGAGGAGGAGGACCGAGGGGTCCCGAGGAGGAGGAGGACCGAGGGGTCCGGAGGAGGAGGACCGAGGGGTCCGGAGGAGGACCGAGGGCTCCGGAGGAGAAGCAGGACAGAGGGGTCCGGAGGAGGACAGAGGGGTCCGGAGGAGGAGGAGGACAGAGGGGTCCGGAGGAGGAGGACAGAGGGGTCCGGAGGAGGACCGAGGGATCCGGAGGAGGAGGAGGACCGAGGGATCCGGAGGAGGAGCAGGACAGAGGGGTCCGGAGGAGGAGGAGGACAGAGGGGTCCGGAGGAGGACAGAGGGGTCCGGAGGAGGAGGAGGACAGAGGGGTCCGGAGGAGGACAGAGGGGTCCGGAGGAGGAGGAGGACAGAGGGGTCCGGAGGAGGACAGAGGGGTCCGGAGGAGGAGGAGGACAGAGGGGTCCGGAGGAGGAGGAGGACAGAGGGGTTCGGAGGAGGAGGAGGACCGAGGGGTCCCGAGGAGGAGGAGGACCGAGGGGTCCGGAGGAGGACCGAGGGGTCCAGAGGAGGAGCAGGACAGAGGGGTCCGGAGGAGGACAGAGGGGTCCGGAGGAGGAGGAGGACAGAGGGGTCCGGAGGAGGAGGAGGACAGAGGGGTCCGGAGGAGGAGGACAGAGGGGTCCGGAGGAGGACCGAGGGATCCGGAGGAGGAGGAGGACCGAGGGATCCGGAGGAGGAGCAGGACAGAGGGGTCCGGAGGAGGACAGAGGGGTCCGGAGGAGGAGGAGGACAGAGGGGTCCGGAGGAGGACAGAGGGGTCCGGAGGAGGAGGAGGACAGAGGGGTCCGGAGGAGGAGGACAGAGGGGTCCGGAGGAGGAGGACAGAGGGGTCCGGAGGAGGAGGACAGAGGGGTCCGGAGGAGAAGGAGGACAGAGGGGTCGGGAGGAGGAGAAGGAGGACAGAGGGGTCTGGAGGAGGAGGACAACATAGGGGTCCGGAAGAGGAGAAGGAGGACAGAGGGGTCCGGAGGAGGAGGAGAAGGAGGACAGAGGGGTCCGGAGGAGGAGGAGAAGGAGGACAGAGGGGTCCGGAGGAGGAGGACAGAGGGGTCCGGAGGAGGAGGACAGAGGGGTCCGGAAGAGGAGGAGGACAGAGGGGTCCGGAGGAGGAGGAGGACAGAGGGGTCCGGAGGAGGAGGAGGACAGAGGGGTCCGGAGGAGGAGGAGGACAGAGGGGTCCGGAGGAGGAGGAGGACAGAGGGGTCCGGAGGAGGAGGAGGACAGAGGGGTCCGGAGGAGGAGGAGGACAGAGGGGTTCGGAGGAGGAGCAGGACAGAGGGGTTCGGAGGAGGAGCAGGACAGAGGGGTTCGGAGGAGGAGGAGGACAGAGGGGTCTGGAGGAGGAGGAAAAAGGGGTCCGGAGGAGGAGGACAGAGGGGTCCGGAGGAGGAGGACAGAGGGGTCCGGAGGAGGAGGAGGACAGAGGGGTCCGGAGGAGGAGGAGAAGGAGGACAGAGGGGTCTGGAGGAGGAGGACAACATAGGGGTCCAGAAGAGGAGAAGGAGGACAGAGGGGTCCGGAGGAGGAGGAGAAGGAGGACAGAGGGGTCCGGAGGAGGAGGAGAAGGAGGACAGAGGGGTCCGGAGGAGGAGGACAGAGGGGTCCGGAGGAGGAGGACAGAGGGGTCCGGAAGAGGAGGACAGAGGGGTCCGGAAGAGGAGGAGGACAGAGGGGTCCGGAGGAGGAGTAGGACAGAGGGGTCTGGAGGAGGAGGAGTAGGACAGAGGGGTCCGGAGGAGGAGGAGTAGGACAGAGGGGTCCGGAGGAGGAGGAGTAGGACAGAGGGGTCCGGAGGAGGAGGAGTAGGACAGAGGGGTCCGGAGGAGGACAGAGGGGTCTGGAGGAGGACAGAGGGGTCTGGAGGAGGACAGAGGGGTCTGGAGGAGGAGGAGGACAGAGGAGTCTGGAGGAGGACAGAGGGGTCTGGAGGAGGACAGAGGGGTCTGGAGGAGGACAGAGGGGTCTGGAGGAGGACAGAGGGGTCCGGAGGAGGAGGACAGAGGGGTCCGGAGGAGGAGGACAGAGGGGTCCGGAGGAGGAGGACAGAGGGGTCCGGAGGAGGAGGACAGAGGGGTCCGGAGGAGGAGGACAGAGGGTTCCGGAGGAGGAGGACAGAGGGGTCCGGAGGAGGAGGACAGAGGGGTCCGGAGGAGGAGGAGGACAGAGGGGTCCGGAGGAGGAGGAGAACAGAGGGGTCCGGAGGAGGAGGAGAACAGAGGGGTCCGGAGGAGGAAGAGACAGAGAAGTCTGGAGGAGGAGGAGGACAGAGGGGTCCGGAGGAGGAAGAGGACAGAGGGGTCTGGAGGAGGACAGAGGGGTCTGGAGGAGGACAGAGGGGTCTGGAGGAGGACAGAGGGGTCTGGAGGAGGAGGAGGAGGACAGAGGGGTCTGGAGGAGGACAGAGGGGTCTGGAGGAGGACAGAGGGGTCTGGAGGAGGACAGAGGGGTCTGGAGGAGGAGGAGGAGGACAGAGGGGTCTGGAGGAGGAAGAGGACAGAGGGGTCTGGAGGAGGAAGAGGACAGAGGGGTCTGGAGGAGGAAGAGGACAGAGGGGTCTGGAGGAGGAGGAGGAGGACAGAGGGGTCTGGAGGAGGAGGAGGAGGACAGAGGGGTCTGGAGGAAAAGGAGAGAGGGTTCTGGAAGAGGAGGAGAGAGGGTTCTGGAGGAGACAGAGGGGTCTGGGGGAGGAGGAGGACATAGTTCTTATGGTCAGTGATGTCTCCTGTAGAGTGTAAGCTCTTATGGTCAGTGATGTCTCTCCTGTAGAGTGTAAGCTCTTATGGTCAGTGATGTCTCCTGTAGAGTGTAAGCTCTTATGGTCAGTGATGTCTCCTGTAGAGTGTAAGCTCTTATGGTCAGTGATGTCTCCTGTAGAGTGTAAGCTCCTATGGTCAGTGATGTCTCTCCTGTAGAGTGTAAGCTCCTATGGTCAGTGATGTCTCTCCTGTAGAGTGTAAGCTCTTATGGTCAGTGATGTCTCCTGTAGAGTGTAAGCTCCTATGGTCAGTGATGTCTCTCCTGTAGAGTGTAAGCTCTTATGGTCAGTGGTGTCTCCTGTAGAGTGTAAGCTCCTATGGTCAGTGATGTCTCTTATGGTCAGTGATGTCTCCTGTAGAGTGTAAGCTCTTATGGTCAGTGATGTCTCCTGTAGAGTGTAAGCTCCTATGGTCAGTGATGTCTCCTGTAGAGTGTAAGCTCTTATGGTCAGTGATGTCTCTCTCCTGTAGAGTGTAAGCTCTTATGGTCAGTGATGTCTCCTGTAGAGTGTAAGCTCTTATGGTCAGTGATGTCTCTCCTGTAGAGTGTAAGCTCTTATGGTCAGTGATGTCTCCTGTAGAGTGTAAGCTCTTATGGTCAGTGATGTCTCCTGTAGAGTGTAAGCTCTTATGGTCAGTGATGTCTCCTGTAGAGTGTAAGCTCCTATGGTCAGTGATGTCTCTCCTGTAGAGTGTAAGCTCCTATGGTCAGTGATGTCTCTCCTGTAGAGTGTAAGCTCTTATGGTCAGTGATGTCTCCTGTAGAGTGTAAGCTCCTATGGTCAGTTATGTCTCTCCTGTAGAGTGTAAGCTCTTATGGTCAGTGGTGTCTCCTGTAGAGTGTAAGCTCCTATGGTCAGTGATGTCTCTTATGGTCAGTGATGTCTCCTGTAGAGTGTAAGCTCTTATGGTCAGTGATGTCTCCTGTAGAGTGTAAGCTCCTATGGTCAGTGATGTCTCCTGTAGAGTGTAAGCTCTTATGGTCAGTGATGTCTCCTGTAGAGTGTAAGCTCCTATGGTCAGTGATGTCTCTCCTGTAGAGTGTAAGCTCCTATGGTCA